>NC_143580.1:218403313-218708088 GCF_048544385.1 Mastigoproctus giganteus
GATACATAGTGGAAGCGCAGACCCATGCTAACGAAACTGTGGAAACCCTATCATTAAGGAATTTTGCTATTACACGAAACAACATTGAAATTCAAATTTTAGGAACTTTTGATCAACCCACAGACATCCTTGAACATCATTTGATCCTGAGAGTAGGTGATAGTAGTGAGGCCTACCTAGATCAGGCAGCTTCGGTGTCTCGACCAAAATATGGGGAAATCAGCGACACGCAAGCTAATCATAGTGTCTCAAAACAGTTTATCTTCGACGACTGGATGATACAGCGCAAGTTTTATTAAGGTTAGATATTAGAAAAGTGAATCTTATTTGAAACAGATGGTCGCTAGCAAAATTAATAAACACCCAAAAACTCAAATTTCACATCAGCTTGAGCCTTCTGGCAGGCTCACATCAAAGATGTTGCAATCAGCTCCTTTAACATTGGACCTATCGTTTCTTGAGTTTGAATTTTACTTGGAAACCCATACAGTAAGTCCTAAATTTGTTGAAGATATTTCTAAACCAATTGGATGCCTCCTTGAGTAAATCCCACTTCAGCACACTGCGATCACTGCCACCTAGTGGTTCCTGTATCTGCAGATTCTTAATGTATATAGAATCACTACTGATAATCAAATCAAGAGTATTACTCCCTCTGGTTGCCTCCCGAACATGCTGATTTAGAAAACAATCATCCAATAAATCCACAAAAGCCTTGCTAGTGTGTGAGGGACCAACCCACAAATTCCAGTCAATATCTGGGAAATTAAAATCCCCCATTATAAGACTCTGATTTACTGGCCCACTCTATTTCCCTGTACAGTTTCTTATTATACTCCTCAGAGTCATTAGGCCTATAGAACACTCCTACTCTCAATTTTGATCTCCCAATGCTTATGTCACACCAAACTGACTCGACACTGCACTGTCCAGCGATGTTGACTGGCTTCACTTCCTTGGATTTTGTGTTTCTTAACTAATAGCATAACCCCTCCTCCCTTCCTATCCTGTCTATCCTTTCTGTAGACATTGTACTCCCCAAATTCCAGTTCTGCATTTCTTATATCTGTGTGACACCACGTCTCTGATATCCCAACAATATCTGCCTTTGATGCTTTGAGCAATACCTCAAATTCATCAAATTTATTTACCAAACTCCTAGCATTGGTGTACACGCAGGTATATATGCACCTGTTTCTATTCTTGGCTACCCTAACACAACCCATGTGTTTACTTGTACCGCAATGACTCCCAGCAGTCTCTGAAATATCCTGCATCTTGTTTTTCAGGCTTCTGCTCATTTCAATAGAAGCAGTGCAAGAATCACTTCCACCTCTGCCAGTGGCTACTGCTAATCTATTAGTCCTTGTATCCCCCCCAACTAGCAGTTTTCCGACCCACCTAACTCTGCCTCGACAGCATCAGCAAAAATTCTTGCACCCTTTCTATTTAAGTGTATCCCATCCCTGTAGAAGCAGTCTTTCCTGTTAAGAAGTACAGACCAGGCTGAAAAAAATTCTACCCCTTGAGCCTTACACAATCTTTCCAGGGCCAAATTGATCGACAGGGCTCTCATCATATACTCCCTCCTATCATGTCTGGGTAGAATTGCACACTTTCAAATTCAACCCTAAAACCTGTATTAGACCTTTGTCTAATACAAGATGGGCGTGTAGAGTAAACAGCATGAAAGCAATAAGTTTTCAAATACTAGAATGTTATAAAATGACTTCATTTTACTCCCTTGGACTTATCTTTAATAAGTAATCCTTGTTTCAGAACACCCAATACTTTTCCACGGCCTGTTTAAGTAAAACTTACCCCCCCCCATCGGAGAGGACTGCATCGCTGTCCCCCTTAGCGTGCAGGTGACGCCGCACCTGTGAAACAGTATCGCCCCATCACGTGCCACTGGCTAGCAGAGAGTGGTTATTATTCGGCCAGGGCAGCGTCCTGACGCATTGTTTACAAAAAACGGAGAGAGAGAGAGAGATGTGTCACTTTTAGAGAGAAAAGTCATGCTGTTAGAGTCATACTTCTGATGCCGGCTGAATCACGTATCAGCGGAATGTTTGGTAGTGGGGAGACTAAGAGGGGAGAAGTGTATGTCATATAAAACTCCCCTGAAGCAACCCTACACGAATATGCAAGCTCTCCTTACCCCTTCATAAATATCGTCTCTGGTTGAGTCAGGCAAGAACCTTTTTTCTGTCCAACAAGATGAACACCTGCTTATGAGAGGGAAAGGCAGAAAAGGGGAAAAACATATATATAGGGATGAAGAACAAAGAAGAGGCAGTTGGAGTTTGAGAGTGAGTTAGTTTGTCGTTCGACGATTGCATTGCTGTCGGATCTCTTCTCGCTGAAGTTGTCGTCAGAGTCGTTGGGTTCGTCGTAGGAGGAAGAAGAGTGAAGAGAGCTGTTCTCGTTGGTTAAGAGAAGAAGCCTTGGTCTCGATGATCCCAGAGATGGCAAGATCTACGCCCAGGCACCACATCTTGGAACTTTTTGGTAAGTTTACCCAGTCTTAACCAATAGAATTGCTTAAACTGAATCATTAAAGCCACATCCCCTTTACAATTATCACTCATGTTATACCCACCTTTCTTCTCATGAAAGTAGTTTTAAAAAATGTATCTTGATGTTTAACCTTAAAATAATGATATTAAAGTAAAACCATTTTGTTTACTATTACTTGACCCCATAACTACTTTTGCTACTTATTTGACGCTAAGATAGGTAAATGTCATAGTCCAAAGGACAGGAATTACTGTTTGCCTAGATTACATGAAGACACACAAAGTAATGTACCTACAAATTCCCCTTAATACCTTAACAGCTGAACAAGTACCTTGAATACATTATGTTAGGTTTATTGTACTTTTGTATGTAATGTGTTATATGTAATATTGTGTGTAATAAATCATGTTTGTTTAACTTTGTCTCGACGACATTCTCTGGTTACACACAGACCACTGAAATAGAGTTAAGAAAGAACCTTTATTGCGGCCGCCTCGAGGCTCTGTTATTTAAATAGAGAATCGGAGTGGAGAACACAGCACCTCCCGATGTTGCCAGTTTTATTCCATGAGTAAAAGTGAAGAACATGTGAGTTATGTCCTAATCTAAACTAGTAGACGATCACAGACTCTCTGGACAATCATTTTAGTGTTGAACATGCCTAAAAGTTGTAGTTATAGCAGTGAAAGGTTCCCGGCATGCCTCCGCTATAACAGAGAGAAAATAAGATGGGTGGAACAATTTATAGAGCACTAAAAGAAATTGTTGAACGTTTCTGATACTAAAGTTAAGTCTGAAATAAATTCCATACATGAATAGTTGTTTTCCTTTGAATATATACATTGTCTAATCATATAGTATGATCTTCTATCAAAAGTAAACTTAGTAAGCAAATTACTGCAAGAAAAATTTGTGCATGTGGACATACATATCAATTCAGCACTTAAAAGAACTCTTAGAATTTTTGAATGTTACAGAAATCCTGGTTTTTCAACTTCCTTGAATAAGACAAGAGAAACTGCAAATAAGTTAAAAATTAATTTAGAATTCCAGGAAAATTTTTGTTATGAACTGTGATACTTAATTTTTAGATGCAGAGGAAAATTAAAATAAGTTATTTTCTCCAAGTTATTAATACTGTCATGTGTGCCGACAGAATATTTTATAAGGTGGTGCAAAAAAAACCTATTACATTAGGGCCATGTGGTAAGTTATTATATATACCCATCTGTTTTGTGTCTGTAAATTGAGTGTTCTCTGGTCAATTTGCCTGTTTTGCTGGACGAAAAAAAAAAAAAACCCAGTTTCTGAAAAAAAAAAAATCTTGCTATCTACACCTGAGACCGATTAACTCAGCCACAGAGTAAAAAAAAAACCCATAAAAGTTCCTCGCATCATTGATGGGATTCAAATCCAAGCATTTTTTAACCGGGTGTCGAGAGGACGGTGACGATACCACTGTGCTACATGTGCAGACTGTAAGGTGGTGTGCATATAGGAATAAATTTTTTGTTCTCCAATTTTTGAATACATGCAATATCTTAAGTCAAGTTTAACCGATTTTCCTGTACAGCCAATGTTTCCTGATTGATGGGAGAAAGTACTGCGCAGACAGTCAATGCATTCGGGCAGAGTGAGAAAGAAAAAGGCAGGCATCAAATTGTCATTGGAATGAAATATGAAGTTCACATCATATTATGATGGTCCCCCTCCACTATATTTAATTTACCACTGCTCAAACAGTGCAGCTTATTGAGAAAGATCTTGATTGGCATGTACGAGTGAAATTTATTAGTTGCATTTGAATGTATACATGTATATTAATATTTTAGTGTAAAACATGTGATAAGTGTCTTGTTCAAAAAGTAATGTGTATAGCATTATTGCTATACACATTACTTTTTGAACAGTCATGTTTACAGATACTATTTTGTTAAAATATTAAAACAATTTTTAACGTGCATGTTAAAATTTAAATTTTATCGGTTTTTTTACAGAATGAGCGAGAATGACCCCAATATAGATATATAGAAATTTTTTTTTTTTAAATCAAGAAGCGAAAGGTGAACAAAGATAATGAAAATGAAGAGAAATTTCTTGTACTTCCTTCCACTTCTTCATTACTATCAACGTTATAGGAAGTCTTTAGAAAAACCTGTACTAAGTGCTTTAGTACAGGTTTATATATTTAAACAAAGATCTCATGGTGATATACGATATCTTTTAAAAACCCCTTGGACATCCAGTGCAAAATATAATCTGAATAAGGATGTCGATAGTACAGCAAAAGGAGCATTTCGCTTGGAATGGTTAATGTTGTACCCATGGTTAGGGCACTCCACTGCCACAAAAGGGCCATTTTGACGTATGCATGTGTATCAACCTAGCTTTTATTGTAAAGCTATACATGCTGCAATATAATAAATTTAATGAATTGGTAAAAGCTCATGTATCCACCCAGTGGCAGTGTGACGCAATGATAAAATCAGAACATTTTTTTAGCATAATAATAGGAAAACAGGCAAGCATATATCAGTGGTTGAACATTGCTAAAGAGGAAGTAATTGAAGCAAATAGAATGAAACTCTGATCTGTTATAACTTCGATTATTTTCTGTGCTAGCCATGATCTTCCTCTTGGTGGTAAAGCTGACAGAGAGTCTGATTTACTGACTAACTTAATTTCAGAGTAAATTCTGGGGATAAAATTCTGCAGCAACATTTGGAATCTGGGGCTAATAATGCTTTATATATATATCACATCAGCCTCAAAATGAAATTATCGAGGTTCTACAATGTGTATTATGGGAGAAAATTATCAGTGAAATTAAAGAAGTGCAAGTTTTTCTATTCTGGCATATGAAACTGCAGACATAGCATGTGTAGAACAGATATCCATTGGAATTAGCTACTTACATCAAGATGAAAATAATATCTTCAAAATTCATGAAGAATTTATGGTATTTTCTGCTCTTTCTGGCTTAAACACCAAATCTAAGGTAATAATGAAGACAATACTGGATTTCAGTCTAGATCTTAACCTTTTGGTTGGACAAGGATATGATGGCTATGTCACTATGTCTGGCCATATAGATGGGGTTCAAAAATTAATAAGGGATTTATATCCAAAAGCAATTTTTTTTTTTTTCATTGTGCAAGACATCGTTTAAATCTTGTGATAAACGACACAAACCAATTGAAGGAAATTAGAAATATGGTTGAAACTATAAAGGGAAAAAAATGTTTCTGGGATTCCTTAGAGCAGTGGTTCTCAATGTGGGGTACGCCGCGAGAGCTCAAAAGTCGCTAGATCTAGTAACAAAGTCGTTAAGTTGGCAACAACTGCTACTGATTAATTTCTGAGAACTGAGTGATGAAGCACAACACTGTAGTTCATGTCTATACACATTTGTCAATCCTCCCTCCCCTTCCCTACCTGAGAGCTGAACCTACCCAAACAGCTGATCTCCCAGTCAAAACATCCATTCTAAGTGAGTGAATATGCCTTCTTACTGCTCTATGTATTTGTTGTGATTTATTTCACTTGCTGTGCTTAAAGTTATTTTTAGTCTTCAGTTTACTGTGAAGTTAAATGAACGTGTTTCTAAAGTGCCCTGAAACAAGATAATTAAGAAGAAAAGTAACATGGAGCCAGAGCCGATTGCTTCTACACCTACGACCACGTCATCATCCCATGTGAGTAAAGAGGTGGATTCAGCAGTAACTAAAAGAACGTTAAAAGTTAAACAATCAAGTGATAAAAAAATTAAAAAACATAAATATCATGAATCATATTTACAATTTGGCTTTACATGGACAGGAAATTTAGTTGAACCAAATCCACAGTGCGTTGTTTGCCCTGAAGTCCTGTCACAAAATTCTATGAAACCGTCTCTTTTATGGCGACACTTTGAAACAAAACATGAGCATTTAAAAAATAAGCCCTTAAGCTATTCTGAACATCTTTTGGAAGACTTGAGTAGTAGAAAAACCATAATTAAGCATTTTTCTGGTGTAGAAGAATAGGCGAGTCACTCATTCTTCCAGCAGCAGAAGAAATAGTTTCTTGTATGTTTGGTCAAAAAGAGGCAAACCATGTCAGAACCATTCCTCTGTCAAATGACAGTTTCCAGGAGAATTAAAGATGTGGCCTGTAATATTAAGGCCCAACTCATTCAAGCTATTCAATGTAGCCTGTGGTTTGCCATACAAGTGGATGAGTCAACAGGATGTAGCTGGGCTAACTCAATTACTTTTTTTTGTGCGTGGAAAATTCCAGGATGCAACATTTGAAGATATTTTATTTTGGAAGCCTCTCAAAACTTCTACTACGGGTGAGGATATTTTTAATATGATTGATTCATTTTTTTGCCAAAAACAACCTTGAATGGAAAAATTGTATTTCTGTATGTACAGACTGAGAAAAAGCAATGAGTGGTTATATCACAGGACTAGCAGCTCGTATAAAACAAGTTGCACCAGAATGTAAGTTCACTATTGCTGTCTTCACTGTGAAGTGCTGATAGCTAAATTTCTCCCTGACGATTTGAAAGAGTTCTGGATGAAAGTGTACAAATGGGTAATTTCATCAAAACCCGACCACTGAAGTCTCGATTTTTTTTCAATTATGTGTGAAGAAATGGGTAGACTGCATAAGAGATTGCTGCTTCACACAGAAGTATGTTGGTTGTCATGAGGAAATGTTCTTCGCCATTTATTTGAACTCCACAATGGAGTACGCTTTTTTTGTCATGGACCACAAGTTTCGACTTTCTTTGAGACTACAAGACTTAGAATGGCTTCTACGGTTAGCATATTTGGCTGATATTTTTGAAAAAGTGAATATTTGGAACTTATTGCAAGGAGACAATGTTGATGTGTTCTATGTTGAGAAAAAAAGAGCCCATGGTAAAAAAAGGAGCAAGTGAGTGCAAGAATGTTGCATGGTTTGGAAAGGGATGGATGTAAGGCTATGGTCGAATGGTTTACGAGTGTGAATTTGATTGCTTCTCAGTATAAGTATTTTCACTGTGGATGATTGACAAGATTGGCCGAGCGAAAGGACGTTACAGATGGATTTGAGTGGGTGGGCAGGAAGAAATGGGCCAATCCTCATCAGGTTAAAAGGTCTGTATGCAAGGGATTGTGGTTTTCTGAAAGTAGATCAAGAATGATTTAGGTTCTTCTCACCCATTATTGGGCGGAGAAGGTACCGTGTGAATATGTTTTGAGTGAGATGGGTGCGAGTCAAACCACGGTGAGTAATTGGCACAGTTTTTGTAGAGAGGTGTGTGTGTGGAGCTGTGCTTGAAAGAAAGGAGTATGATAGGCGGAGAGGGTGTGGTGGTTGAAATCGATGAGAGTAAGTTTGGAAAGAGGAAGTATAATAGACGAAAAAGAGCGAATGGGTTGTTGTTGTTTGGTTTTTAGGAGCATTATCAACTAAGGCCATATTGCTCCGGGGATATACGGTGGTCATTTCCTGACCTTTCTGCATCCTCCGTATTTGGTGGTCACGGGCTCGAACCCCGGTCTAATCAAGAAGCGTGTGCTACACACTGCTGCTCCTGCCCACCTGGCTACAGAGGCGCCTAAAGTGAATGGGCCCTCTGTGTTTGGTGGGATTGAACGAGGCACATCATGGTGTTTTTTTTTCAGGGTTGTTGAAAATAGGAGTAAAGAAGTCCTCCTTGACATCATTAAGACTTCCATTTTGTCCGGAACAACTATTGTTTCGGACTATAGGAACCTTATGACTGTCTGGAGGATGAAGGTTTTAAGCACATAGCGGTAAACCACTCACTTCATTTTACCGACTCTGAAACTGGAGCAAACACCAACAGCATCGAGGGAACGTGTAGTGCCATTAAACAGCAACTGCCATCTAGAACAGTTGATGGTCAGTTCGACTCGTACCTCGGAGAATATATGTGGCTGCGTATGCACTCTGGCAGCAAAAACCGAACAATGGCTTTTATTTCAGGGGGTTCGAGAGATATACAAGCCTACAGGTCAGGACTGATAGGTGAGTTTTATTTGTATTTCTGTATTAATTTTCACATATCATTAACCTAGTATTGTGTCGGTTACGTTCTTTAAAAAGAAAAATTTTATTGTTCATTGCACGTGTTAACTGACTTCCATTTGTGTTTAGTGAAAAATGGTTAGGTTTTTATGTGACTTCAGGAGGTATTCAGCAAAAACTGGTCATTTGCTGCATGTCATATTACTTTTTTTTTTTTTTTTTTTTTTTTTCAAAACAAGAAACAAACTGTTTTTGTGTTAATTTTAACTCTGACATGTTATGCTACGTGACATTTTGTCTTCCTGGAATAAATAGCATTTATGTTAGTTGCTGCTCCAAAAAAAAAAAAAAATTGCCATTTTGCAGTTAATTTCGTTGTTTTTCAGCTCCAACATACTGTTATGTCACGTGACATTCGCCTCATGCGGTCATTAAGAGGGGGAATACAGTGAGTGGGTGGAATTACGAACTGTACATCACTGCTTTCTCCCCTCTTCTTCTCAACACCATTTTGTAAGGGGCATCATTCTCTGGAGTATTACCAAAAATTTAGATACAATATAAAGTATAGAAAACAATTAAGAAAATATGGTGTACTAGTATACTGCAAAAGAATTTAAAAAAACCCAAAAACTTTTCCATAAATAAAAAACAAAGTTGGTCTGACAGGAGACAACATGACAACCACTGAACGAAACTAGGGCACAGCCACTGTCAAGTTAAGAAACTTCTGATTTAATGGATGAAAAAAAAAATTTTGCTGGCACTACAGAGTATTCTGAATGTGCTCATGAGATAGGGAAAACTGAGAACTCTTGAATCATGGCAGCCACAAGCATCTCAATCTGTTTATGGATACTCTCATTATTATATTATTAAGTGCTTGTCTGTGCCCTGTTTCTTTATTACAACCTCACTTACAGTGCATTTATTGAAAGACTGTTTTCCGTGATGGAGATGCAGTGGTCTAAGGATAGAAACTCGTTTAGTGTGGATTCTATTAAGAGAATAAATGCTTACAAAATTCAATTTCAGTGACATGCTGTGTAAAGATTTCCAATTCATATTTATCCAAAAACACAAATTTCCACAGAAAAATTGCATCAGTGGAAAAATATAAAAGGATAACTGGGGAGCAGTGTAGCTAAAATCATTAATTTTATTAAATCAAGAGAATTGAATTCGCAATTATTACATTACTTTGCAAGGAATTATCTAGGTTTCATAAGACATTACTTTTGCATACCAAGGTCCGATGGTTATCGAGTGGAAAAGTTAAGTCAATTTTATGAATTGAGGGATGAGGTAAGAATTTGTCTCAACAAAACAATGACTTTGCATCCAAGTTAAAGGATGAAATTTCGATGCAAATTACAGCATATCTTGCCGACATATTTTCTCTTTTGAATGAATTGAATATTTCATTGCAAGGAACAAAAATACATATCTTTAGAGTTAACATCAAAATGGAAGCAATAATTTTGAAGCTGGATCTTCGGAGAAAGTATATACAAAATTTATGTGCAATGTTTTGAAAAGCTAAACAATTTTTTAGCATTCAACAAAAGTCTTGATAAGACTGTACAAAAATACATTGGACAACACTTATCACAGCTTCATGAAATGTTCAGAGAATATTTTCCAGTCCAAAAACAGTCATATAACTGGGTTCAAAATCCATTCTGTGAATGTGAAGAAACTGATTTATCACTGAAGGAGAAAGAACACATTAAAGTGTTAAAAAATGCTATCGTTTTTTAACCCTTTCATCTGTTTCTTAGAGGCATTTATTCTTTAAAGTGTCCTATACTTTTTCCACGGTCTATACAATTAATCTGACGGAATGAACTAGTTTAACTTTCAGTTTCGTAATGGCAGTCGGTCGCTTCCCTAGGGGGAAGTTGTGGTTGAAGAAACAATACACCGCGTTTAGTGCCCAGAGCAATTAAATGACGTCAGTCACCCCTCTCCTCGACGTAAAGGGCAGTCTGGTCCGCGTATGCTTAATTGCTCACAAGCGAAAAAAAAAAGAGCAGTTTGCAACTTTGTCAGAAGAGCATGAGAAATCAGAACATGAGACATAATCCCTTACGAAATCGAAACTAATAAACCCAATGACTGTCATGCTAAAATTCCGTTCTTAAAAGCATATCGATTTATGTTCGATGACGTGATTTTAAAACAAAAGAAACTGCCTTACACAAACATGGTATTTCCGCTATTCTCACAATATTTCATTTTTAGTGGTGACAATTCACAAAGTTGACAGTCCCCAAATGAAGTTCTTTGCCCAGCATTATTGACCTGGTGATCTCAGAACAGGTCAGGGCAAATTAAGGGGGGAAAACCAGCAGTATTTATATGAAAAAGGGGAAAGAAAAGGGATTTTTTCTTTGGACAGTCTTACGGTAGGTTGCAGGTTTTCTAGGTGGAAAAAGGAGAATTCTTGCCAGTCGTAACATAGATTTCGTGAGATTCGGTGTTGAAAAAGTTAGAGAGCGGATTCAAGAAGCGAAGCGAAATATTAAGTCGGCAGAGAGAGAGAAAGAAAGAAGATAGCCAAAAGTCGTAGTTATGGATCAGATGGTAGTACCAAGGAGCGCCAAGACAGAAAGACATTTTGTCGGTAAGTGAGTTTTTCTTAAACAACATAACCTAATCACTCGAAGTTAATCATATTTTCCCACTGCCTTTAATTCACACGCACTGACCTCTCTTCTCATTAGTCATTCAGACAAATGTATATCTATTTTTATAGTTAGATGTTAACAGTAAGCACAAATTGTCCAATTAGTTGTTTTAATACTAATTGTAATTATTACGTTGACAGATGATTCTTATTCAATTAATGGAACAATTGTATGACATAACTGTCATCATAGATTGTAAATTCATTAGCTGAAAAGCCACATGAAGAACATTACAAAACTGTAATACTGCTATCAGCAAGATACTGCTTGTATTCAGTTAAATTACCTAATAATCACATTCCAATTATTCTAATTTTTGACCAGTTCTATTGTACTCTTTTGTATACTTATGTTTAATAAATCTTGTTTTGTTGATCATTTTGCCTTGTGACAATTCTTTGACACACATAATTTATATAATTATTGAGTAGTTTTTGAGTTGGAGTTATGCGGGCTCAAGGATCACCTTAAGGAGAACTTTTGAGTTAATCAAATGCGATCTTGATGCTGCGGGCTTACTCTTAATTAAGTCTGAGTGGCTTGAGGGTGCAAGATTTTGTCCTAATCCAACTACTTGACTTTCATTTGTAACCCAGGCCTTCTGGAAACACATATTAGCATGCAGCCTTGTCAGAAGCTGAGTTATTCATAGAGAACGTTGTTTAGGCAAGCATACACGTTAAAACAGAAGGAAACCTGTGGAACAAACAACTGATCGATTTGACATTAAAAGTGAAGTATGAAGAACAAGAGCTACTTGATTTTTGGCTTTGAGTGTATAAGGAATACCCGGAAAAGTCTAACCGAGCAATAGAATTTTTCTGTCTTTCGTCATGCCTTATCTTTGTAAAAGATCCTTTTCCACGTATACAAGTACAAAGACCAAGTACAGAAACAAATTAGATGCCGAACCAGAAATGCATTTGCAAATAACCTCAATAACTCCAAATTTTGACAACCTTTGCAAATAAATGCAAGCACATCCAAGCCATTAATTTGGATATATTGTAGTGAACGACCAATTACTAATTTTAGATGGTAATAAAAATTTTAGTTTCCAGGGCATATAATCATTATTTATTGACTTTGTATTCTATATTGTCAATTATTATTATACTGATTAAATTTATTGAAGAGTTAATTTTTATACTATTGTTTCTAGTTGGCTTTTATGCAGGCTCATCTGTTGTCCTATACAGACCCTTTTTTACCGCCCTTTCTTCTACTTCTCCTCACGATTATAATAATAATTAATGTTTTAGTAAAGTACATATTATGATTCTAAAAATCAATGTCATTTATGTACTTAAAAACACGTATTTACTGAGTAGGATTCCACAGAAATAATATTTAGAGACAAGGGTTCCACAGGTGTTGAAAGTTTGTAGACCACTGCTGTAAACTATGCTTTCTAGGGGATTAACATTTTGATGTGCCATGTTGTGTCATGGATAACTTAAAGTGTGCCAAGAAGAGAAAAAGGTTGTGGAACACTAGTCTAGAGGTCCACACCATGAGAATGCCTGTCTATAATTTAGATACATTGTTATACATGAATTGCCAGTGCCTCACTTGTATGAAGACTATTTATTAAAACTGTTATGTTTATTGTTACATATACAGTATTCTTTCTGTTTTCTTATTTAGATCTGCTTATTAGCAGGGAACTTGAAAATACATATAAAACGATAAACAAAATAAGATCAAATAAGATTAATAAACAATCTATCTGAATGAATTGGATGCTATTTAAAACAGCAATACATTTTGATTATTGTGGGCCAGAGGACTCTAATAGGGAAAAACCACCTGGACGGACTAGGATACAAAACAACACACTTGAAGGGTCTGAATTTGCAAAGGAAAGGTTCTTTCCTAATAGAGAGCAGACCTGTCCTCAATTCCACTGCGAGTTTAATAAATTTTAAGTTCTGGTCAAGACACTGAAGGCAGATATTGTTGGGATATCACAGATGTGGGTGTCAAACAGATTTAAGCAGTACAGAATCGGATTTTTCTCTGTACAACAAACAATTTTACAGAGAAATAGGATGTGCCAATAAATCAGAATGTCTTATAAAGGGGTATTTTAACTTCCTAGATATTGATTGGAACTTGTAGATTGGTCACTCGCACATTAACAAGACTGTGGATTTATTGGATGATTGTTTTGTACAGCAGCAGCATGTTTGAGGCTACCAGAGGGAGTAATACTCTTGATCTGATCATCAGCAGTGATTATTTGCACATTTAAGAATTTGCAGATAAAGGAACCACTAGGTGGCAATGATCAAAGTGTACTGGTGTGGGATTTACTTAAAGATGTAACTACCATCAAGGGTAAAAGGAGTTTTTGTTTTCTGTTGACTAAAGTGGTGTGAGCATGAGGAGTAACTATCTCCTTCAACGGCATTTCTTCCTCGCCTACACCTTTGCAGACAAAGACTTCTATTACCATGGAATAGAATTTATGCAGGAACGTTGTGCCAAGTATATCAACCTGGAAGAGAACTATGTTGAATAAAATGACATGAGAAATTCTGAACAAGAGAAGCCCAACCCATACCACACCACAACCACCAGAAAGATCGTTAGGCATAGGAGCCTATAAGGGAGGACCTTGATGAGGGAACAAAAGAACTATCGTAAAGACATCGAACGCAAGTCCTTTTTTTGAGGTTTATTGAAATGTAAAACAGGGGGAAAGACTGATGGACCTTTCCGTTTTTGGAATGTGTATTGAACGAAGGAATAAGTAATGATAACTAAAAGATTTAAAGCCAGGGAGCAACTTTGTAAAAATTAATGGTAGAAAGTGTGATAGTGAAATGTGTAAGCCCCTTTGAACTGAAGGCATTGGTTAGTTAAGGAATAGCAATTCTGAATTGTTATTAGAGAAGTTTAGAGACAATGAGAAAGCTATGTCACCTTAGAAATAAACTGTATAAGAATAATGTATAGACGTATAGATTCTAAAGTAACAATCAATAAGTATAAGTGATTGCGAGAGATTGGGTCACTTAAATCATAACCTAGAAATTGTAAGGCTATTAGGGCCATGAAATCTATAGTATTCAGAGGTATAGTGAATTTGATTTGAGAGGTTTGTGTTCCAGAACCATAAGTATGCATAGTAGATCTAAAGGGCCTTATGTGTATGTATAAGTAATATAAATATAAATCACATGTGTAAGGAAGCTAGCTGGAGGATGAACCATCTGTGTATTCCAGTAAAAGAAGGTATAGAATGAATTGTAAGTAGATTGTATATATGTCTGTTCAAATACATGAATAATTTTTTTGAAATGGAATTTAAATCTTTGTTTTACTTTTGATTACCAGGTCTATGGAGTCCTTTTACTCAAAGAGAACAACACAGCCCAAAAGCACTATGCTGATACCACCTTGGCTGGGAAACAAGAAAGAAAAAAACTCAGAAACTGGAAATTTCTGATTTAAGTACGTAGTCAGGTTGCTTGTGGACTGATCCTATCTTTTTGAATTTGAATAACAAAAAAAAAATTTGATTAGAAGTAAGTTCCCACAATTGGCGATAGCCATCAAGGATCATCCCCACAGCTAAGAATAAGGCTAAAAGCTCCCAAAAAAGAAGCCATCAGATAGACAGAAGACAGCTGAACAATAAGGAGGTAGTGCAGACAAAAGTCACTTATGTTTAGTGCCATTGGACTTAACAACCAACCTGACAGCTATCTGGATGTGAGGAGGAAGCCACAAAAACTGTCCAGCAAATATCAGCAACCATTCAGTGGCGTTTTTTAGTTAGTTATTTGGAGCATTAGCAGCTAAGGCCATATTACTCCGGGATATGCGTGGTCATTCCCCGACCTTTCCGCATCCTCCGTATTTGGTGGTGACGGGCTCGAACCCCGGTCTGATCAAGAAGCGTGTGCTACGCGCTGCTGCTCCTTCCCACCTGGCTACGGAGGCACCAATCCATTCAGTGGCACAGAAAAAAAAACAAATTACTAGTTTTTTTTAAAATGAAGCAAAAAATTATTTATTTCATCCACTTTTATTTTATTTTTGTATTTATTTTATTATATATAAATTAAATAAGTATGCTTATTTAAGGATATATAAAACATTATTATATTAATTGCATTAAAAAAAATAAAAATTAATCATAAATAATTTTTCAGATTCTAATCCCAAAAATTTCAAAATAACAGAGTGCTCTATTAAGTTTTTTAAATGTGAAATCAGACAGAAAATAATGATAGTAACAAAAATCATTGTGGAGCATCAAAGTCAAAGGAAACAAATTGCAAATCTGTTGAACAACCAATCAGTGAAGAAAAACCATCATGTTTGTCATTGAAAGAAATAGATAATCTACCCCTCCCAGATTGTTGGAATGAAAAACAAACAAGTGTGTTTACAGAATAATACAAATGACTTGAAGTAAGAGAAGGTAAATTAGGATGTAAGAATTGTTCAAAAGTTAAGTATTTAGGAGTAACAGCAAAAAAACATGTCCATGTGTCCAAGGAAATAATAATAACCCCAAAACACTAGGCAAGTTTCCCTAAAAAAAAAAAAAAAATTAGGGGACACCGTTTATTTAAAAATTAAGTACATATATTCAAAAAATTACTCTTTATTCACCAAGTAATTACCTAAAGTTAACCTAGCAAAATTGGTATAGAGATTACAGAAACAGGTATGTACAGGGTGGCCACTGAAGGGTTTGAAAAAGTCATAACTTGTTCATTTTCAATCTTTATTTTCTTTTTTTTTACAGGTTATAGAGGATTCCTTGGAGATTAAAATGGCTACGCATGATGTCCAGCAACAAGTAAAACTCATTGGGTTTTTCTATTCATTGGTATTTTCTATTCTATAAGATCAATTATTGAAACTCAGAGAAAATACCAGCAACATTTTAAAGTAAGAGTATCTCCTAGTAATAACATGATTCGGAACCTAACGCCCGGTTTGAAAGAAGTGGATCAGTCAGCGATCTTCCGGGAAGAGGTCCTAAGCACACTGACGCAGCGGTGGAAGCTGTATGGCAGAGTCCTTGAGGATCCATCTGCCTCTACCTGTCGTCGCTCTGCTCAACTAGGCCAGAACATCACTTCAGAAGATTCTGAAACTGGATTTAAAAATGTTTCTCAATTTGCCTCCAATGCCACACTGCTCCAATTTGTGCAGCAGTCTTCCATGTGCAACAGTATCAAAGGCTTTTCTAAGATCCAAATAAATGATATCAGAGTTATTCTTTGCATGCAGTTCCTTTGTGATTACACAGTACCCAATCAAATTTGTCAGACAAGACTTCCCCTTAACAAACCCATGCTGTGTCCAAGCTATAACTGAAGTCTTGTCTAGATGATCCTGCAGTGCTTGTTTAACCAGTGATTCCATTAATTTCCCTGGAACAGAAGTTAAACTAACAGGTCTGTAATTACCTGTCTCCCTTTGATCCTCCTCCTTTGTGGATTGGGGTCACATTTGCACATCTAAATTCCATGGGTACCTCCCCTGAGTCCAGGGAAGCTCTCATAATTATGGCTAAGGGTTTGCTTACTTCCTTTGCCGCCTCCTTTAATATAACTGTACAAATTCCATCCACCACATCTGCCTTTCTTGTGTTTATCTTTAATAATTTCTCCTCCACTTTACTCTCAGTTATTACAAGATTATCTAGCTTACTGCCAGAGTTGAATAACTCCTCATGTGTGAATGTAGATGCAAAATATTCTTTAGTTTGTTAGCTACCTGAGCAGGATCATCAACAGTTGAACCATCGATATCGAGTGGACCAATCTGATTCTTTCTGTTCCTCTTGAGTTTCATAAATAAAGAACTCTTTGCTGTTTTTCGTTGCATCCTTTGCCAAAGATTTCTCGTAATCTGCCTTCGCCTGCCTAACCTCCGTTGTGACTTGGTTACAGACCAGCTTATATCTATCATAGGCTTCTGTGTCACATGTTAATTTATATGTATCCCATGCATTTTTCTTCTCTGTCACATGTCTAATTAGTTCATCTGACATCTATTTAATCCTAAATCTTGAACAATATTTCTTTGTTGGTATGAAAAGCCTAGTAGCTTCCAATATTAATTCTTTGAATACTTCCCATTTCCTACATATTCTATTTGTTATCTATTTTTATTTGGTTTAAATTCAAACATTGATTTAAATTCAAAATGAGCACAGATTCTCTACAAGAGAAAATCACAATGAGTTAGCATTGTCCAATTTTACGAATATTAACGGATCTCGATTACAGAAGTTGTCTGTCCAACATGTTTAGATGAAACAGAAGATAATCCTATCCAGGAGTTGCAAATAGCCATGGATGATCTTCCAATTGTGAATGCATCTATGTCTCCTGAATAATTTCTTGCAGTCAACCAAGAAGACACTGCTTTTGGAGAAATGACGACAGGAAACCACTGAATTAATACAAAGAAATGAGCTTTCATTTGACAGTGACTGTGAAGAAGATGAGAAGGAAGTTTGTGAAAAGGTGACAATTAAGGAGGCTAAGGCATGTCTTCAAAATATTTGTTAATTTCTTGAAAAGAACTTGGATGATAACACCTAATGAAACATATGTTGATCTGGATATTTGACAAAAAGAAAATTCAGACAAAACCTGATAAGTACTTTGAATAATATTAAGTTAATACATTGAGAAATCCTGTAAGGTATAACTGATGTTTTTTTCAATATACTAGATAATTATTGTAAATGAAGCAACTTTTATTTCTCATAATTATTATTAATCTTTACTTTGAGTATCAGGGTAATCCCTAAATATTCTTCTATACGCATTATATTTCTTTATATTGTTTATATGCATAAATATATTTTGATATTTCCTTTTTCTGCAAGGGATATAATAATATCATAATTCATCAATTTGTTAAAGCCAAAATAATTACTTTGTGTAGTTCTTATTGTTTTAAGTACAGAAACTCCCCAACTTACGTAATACTCGACTTCCATAAATTCGACTTTACATAAGTTTTTGCCTGCTGGTGTAAACTTAAAAAAATGGAAACACATTTTGCATCGTTTAGGAATAAATAGAGGTATTGTGAAAACATCGCAATGTGAACCCAATAACACATTGTTATTTTGGTAATTCATTCCAAGACCTCGGAAGTTGAAATTTTCGCTATATAACTAAGCTATTTATCTCTCTAAAAGGTCATTTTTATAATGAAGTGATATCCTTTCATTGTCGTCATGTGTTCCGTTATAATAAACAACCTTGAACATCTTTGTTGATATTTTTCTAAAGAACATTTCTGGAGGTCACGACCATAAAACAATTTGTACTTTCCACGTTATTTGGGCTTTTCTGTTATACAATCGATTATAAATGGGTAGTAAACTCAATCTTATTGTATTTGCGATAATCCTGATAACTGGAATTGTGTGGGTTTTTACGTTATTATGGTGATGTGTGTTTCCCTTTCACTGAAATCTTCAATCATATAAAAAGCATAAAAAAAGTTTTCAGAATCTTCTCTTTATTCCTATTTACTTATTACAATGATGAAGGGAAAGAAACCAATGGAAAGTGTAAGTGGTGGCAGTGCTAGGAAAACAAACAAAATTGATTTAGAAATGAAGATGAAAATGATTGAAAAGTAAGCAGCAGAACAAAGTTTGTGACCTACTTGCATGGGAATTAAGTCTTGCTGCTTCAACAGTGAATGCTATTTCAAAGGACAGTGCACGTATAAAAGAACATGTTAAAGGATCAATGCATTTAAGATCAACAGTGATTACAAAGCAGTGTTCAGGTGCTATACAGAAGATGGAAAACTGTTAATAATAGGGAGCAAAAATCGGGTTCAGAAGCTAGTGCCCCAGAGTCTAATGGCCATTCAAGCAAAAGCAAGAAGTATTTAAGAAGATATTAAGGATAAGTATGGTGAACCCCAAGTCAAAGTTCATGGCAAGCAACAGGTGATTTAATAGGTTCAAGCAATGCGCTGGTTTGCACAATGTTAAAGTATCAGTGAAGTTGCCAGTGCCGATTCTACAGCAGCAGAGAAATTTTGTGATATGTTAAAAAAAAAACCTAAATTTCCACAGCCCTCAACCTCTGCAGCGCATACTTATCAGCTGGAGACGATACTGACAACGATGCTTGAAAGGCAAAACCTGTCCCCCACCTTTTTTTGGAATTTTATAATTTTGAAATTTTTGTAATTGCATACATTTGTAATTTTTCCTACATGAGATAAAAAAATTGAATAAATAATTCTATTTACATGTCTGTCGACCTTTTCGTTTTTGCTTCAATCAAATTCAGCAAGCATAGTTGCGAGTTCTGTATAAGCCTTTAGGAAAATTCCAACTTATATAAAAATTCAACTTTCACAGAGGTTCGCAGAATGCAACCCTCACGTAAGTTGGGGGGAGGTGCCTGTACCTCAATTTAGCGCCCTCCCAGATTTAATGCCAATGTCAGTGGGAAACAAATGGTGGCAATAAATTTAAATTCAACTATAGTTCTTCCTTGAATTTATTCAACCCACCAACTTCCATAAGCAATCAACCACCCATTGGCTGAAGCCAAATTCCTGCACATCTATCCTGCAACCATCCTTTCTCAATTTGAATTTGTTGTACCCCCATATGTGTAGTCTCAGCAAGAGGAAGAATGCCATCAATATTTAGCTCACTCTATCCATTCAAGTCCTTAAACACCTCAATCAGATCTCCCAGCAGGTGTCTAGTATCCAGATGCTGCTATTTGAAGAACTCAAGCTTCTCTTAGTTAAAAGCACCCTTTTGTTCCCTTCACCAATCTGGCTGCCTTTCTCTGCACCTGTTCCAGCAAATTTACATCTTTCCTAAGGTAAGGCCTCCAGACCTGTATACATTACCCAAGAAGTGGCCTAACCATGGCCTTGTACAACGGGATAATCACCTCCTTGTCACTGCTGGCAAAGTTTCTGCATATCATTGACAAAACCCCATGAGCTGCTCTGGTAGTCTACCTGCACTGCTCAGAAAATTTCATATCTGACTGCACAATTAACCTGAGGCCTTTTTCGTTTTCCAGTACCCTGAGTGTAGTATACCACACAGTTGATATGTTAATCTGGGATTACTGCTATCCACAAGCCATTTGTCAATGTTAAACTTCAACTGCCATTTCTCACCCGATCAATATAATTTTTCTAGATCTTGTTGCAGCTTGGCCACCTTCGTATCACCTGCAAACTAAACATTAAGCAAGCTTGATATACCTTCATCAATATCATTCAAAAATATTGAAAACAACAATGGACACTGAACCCTGGGAGACACCACTAATAACACTGGTCCACAAAGAGCAGTTCCCATTAATAACCACTCTCTGCCTTCTCCCACTCAACCATCCCTTTTTTCATAGCTGTAAATTGCCCTTAATGCCACACTGCTCCAGTTTGTGCAGCAGTCTTATATGTACAACAGTATCAAAAGCCTTCCTTTTGATACTGTTTGGAATCCAAGTATGTAATATTAAAATTATTTTTTTAATCCAGTTCCTTGGTTACTGCATCTCAGTATCCGATCAGATTGGTCAGACAAGATCCTGCCCCTTAAGGAATGCAATTATACTGCTATTACTGCAGTATAATTGCATTGCTTCTTTAACCAGTGACTATTATTTTGCTGGGACTAGGGTTGCCAGGTCCTATGTTTTTCCTGTAGGCTTTCCATTTTTTTGGTTGATTTTAGTGTTTATGTTTTTAATTTGCCTGTAAGTAAGTTTCTCTTTTTTTTTTTTTTTTTTTTCTTTTTACAACGAAAATAATGTTTTAAATGTCCCAGTAAATATAGTTAAAAGTTGGTTGATAATACAACCATCAGATGACGCTGAAACTATTCAAAAACTGTTGGCAACAATGATTTTTCAACAGTTTCCTACCATGAGAAAGGCAGAAGGAAGAAGTTGGGGAACATATTGTTCTTTCACTTTCACTGTCCATCGTGTGGGAGAAGGATGCAATATGGTTTATCACGTGTTGAAATGTGAAGTTGTTAATAAGTTATAGTAAGGAATATTGAACTTTATAGAAATTTAAAGTACATTGTGTGCTATTATTGGTAGTTTTAAATATAAAAACGTTTGTGCACATTTCTTTTTAATAGTTCTTTCTTTCTCAAATTGAGAGAAAGATCCTAGGAGAGATGTGGGCTTTGGATTATTTGTTGAGGTAAGATTAACAAATTATTATATACTGTTAATTTAATTCTCTCCACATTGTTAAGATGACAGACAATATTTGATATTTGTGTAACTTTTACTATTACATTTTTTTATTATTATTATTATTTTCAGATTGCCATTGAATAATTTTTGATAGAATGAGTAAAGAATCCAAATACTCCTCAAAAGAAAAAGAAGAAATTGCAGTATAAGCAAGTCTACTTAAAGAAGTGGGAAGAAACTTTTACATGGATGGCTCCAGCTTCTTCAGAGGATCATGCCTACTGCAAATTGTGCAACAGGAATTTTTCTACCAGTCATGGCTGTCAATTCGACATTAAGCAGTATGCCTAATATAAAGGGCATCAGCAAAAAGAAAAGGGAAATGTATAAAACAAGTTATCAAGCTATTTTGTTAGTTTTAAAAAACCAAAATATGACAGTGTGACAGAATGTGAACTAGGGTTAACATACCACAATGTGAAACATAATCATAGTTATAATAGTTTGGACAGTGATAACAAACTGGGATCATCCTTATTCCATGATTCTGATATTGCAACAAAATTGTGTTGTGGAAGAACAAAACCAGAACTGTTAGTTAAAAATGTTCTAGCTCCTAAAAGTGCAGAAGATTTTGTGGACATTCTTAATGATTCAACTAAATGCATAGTCTGTTCTTTTGCATTGCTACAAATGCTTCAAACAAAGGCAACAGAAAGCTTTTTGCCATATGCATTAGATATTTTGATCCTATCAAAAGGTACAGAAAATAAATTGTTAGGTGTTGTTGAAAGGGCTGATGAAACAGCTATTTCTATATCTGAAATGTTAGAAAAGCTTGAGGCTTTTTACCCTCACCCAAATTATATTTCTGCTTACGATGCTGATAATGCAAATGTAAATTTTGAAAAATATCACTCTGTTTTTCAGTTGTTAAGGACAAGTACTGCCAATATTGTTAAAGCTAATTGTGCCAACTATATATTGCATAATACCATGAAATATGCTTGTGACAATTTTGAAGTAGATATAGAAAATATTGTACTGAAAAATTACAATTTTTTTTCTGTATCAGCTAAAAGAATGAAAAACTTAGAATCATTTTTTGACTTTATGGAGCTGGACTGGTCTGAATTGGTAAGCCATGTACCAACATCTCATTGGTACATGGCTTACCCTTAACACCAGCTGCCAAATGATTACTTCAAAACTGGCCTGCTATTAAGAGCTATTTCCAAAGTATTAATGATTTCCCCAAATTTTTCTACAAATTATTTCAAAATGAGGATACAGATTCAGAAATAAAACTGAAAGTGGTTTTTAACTTTTTTGTCAATGTTGGAGAATTGCCAGATGTTACAACTAAAATTCTTGAGAAAAGTGACTTGTGTATTATAGATTCATACAAATCAAAGAATCCAGGATCAATACTTCGGAAATTCTGCAAAGCAATTTTTGAAAAAGTTACCCCAATGCAAACAGAAAAAGACTGTTGATGAATGTAGTGATTTTTATTCAAATCTACTGCAATACCTAAAAAAACCTGACTTCAGTGAGAAAAATTTAATAAGTGTTCTAAGTTAATAAACTTTTCTCTGGAAACAGAAGAAATTAAGTATCACGATTCTGAAATGACATTTGATATTTTTCAACTCCAAGAATGTGCAAATCTGGATGAGTTGTATGAAGAGTTTTGTGAGAATACATTAAAGTTGCTGGAAAGTGTTAAGTGTACAGGAAGTGATGTGCACAAGTGGCTTGATTTTTTTTCCCCAAAGTTCCTAAAGAAAATGTATCCAATATCAGTAAAATAGTAGGATATTTGTTAAGTATTCCTGGCTCAAATGCTGTAGTAGAAAGGGTTTTTTCGTTAACGAAATTGAAGACGACAGATGTCAGAAACAGAAGTCACTGAGAATTAATCGAGGCAGAGTTGCAGATTGCAATGAATTTTTCTTTTACATTCGGTGCTCAAGGTTCTCTCAGGCCAGACAAGCTGTACTTGCTACCTGGGAGTCTAAAATGCTGATGGCACTGATATCTGGCAAAGTCCAGATGGTCTGTGACAGCCAAATCCTCTGCTTGCACTTCACAATGGTGGGACTGTTAGTAATCCTGGGTATAACCTCCATGCACAAGCACACTGGGTGACCATCCAGGTATGAACCAACGTAAGCAGGGGTCGAGGTATGGTGCCCACATATGGAGGAATGCTGCCCCTCTGTGTTACCAGGCAATACTAGTGGGTAGATGACTCTCATACCACCACTTTACTTATCGGAGGCTTGAAGTGGTGGAACACATGTTTAGTCACCAGAGCTAAGTTACAGTCAACACTTCCTCATCTCTTCTATCATGCAGTATGACTGATGACTTTTGAGGTTATGATGAACATGAAGGCAAGATCCAATCTTCCTTATATTTCAAGAGTAAAGCTCTAAAACGGTGTTCACAGACTAGCCACTAGATAGTACCACTAGTTGGTAACTCTTTAGGAGGCTTCCAGATCAGCTAGTGTATAATATTGCTACCTATATTCTGCCAGATAGTGCTGGAGGGAGTCAGAGTAGTGTGTATTTGGGGGAGCATTTTTGAGGCCACGTTATGTCAAGGCTCTGGGTACATTCTTACCATGTTTACATCATATCCAAAAATTTCATTACTTCATACAGCATTTCCCCCCCCCAACTGTTTCTTACTATTGAATACACCATGAATTGTCAAACTAATAGAGTAAAGTTATCTGCAAAAAGATCTAAACCTCCCAAAAAATTCCTAGTTCATTTCACATATACATGTGGTCTCAGTTGTAATCTCAATGATGTCCATTTTCACTTGCAGTCTGCCAAACCCCATGTACTTTTTCTGACAGAATCTCAGTTATCGGTTAATTCAACTACCACTCCTCTCAGTTGCCCAAATTATTCACTGTATAATTCCTTTTGCCTCAAAGGTGGTATTTGTGCATATGCCCATTCCGATATTCCGTGTAAGAGACTTGGTAATTTTGAACCTCCTCTTTTCGAACTTCTCTGGCTTAAAATCTCTCTACCTCATTGTGTCAAATTCATCTGTTGTCTCTACCATTCTCCCAAGTCCGCTAATCACTTGGAGCTCTTTGACTTCCTCTCTTTACAACTTTACTTTCTCCAGTCCAACTTTCCTTTAATCAGGAAAGTTGGACTGGAGAAAGTAAAGTTTCCTGATTTTAATCAGGAAAGTTGGACTGGAGAAAAACTGGTGATTTTAATGTTCACAACTCCAGCTGACTTCCATTTTCTAGTCACACCGACTCAGCTGGTCAAGATGCTGAGGCTTTTGCAATTACTAATGCCCTACAAGCACAAGAACACCGGACAATCCTAACCATATGGCCAAAAACACTATCTTTTTCTCACAAACAACTCGTCTAAGTACACAGTCGAGATGAGTGGTCCTTTAGCCACCTCATATCATAACTTGGTGACTGTCTCTTGTCCAATGCAGCCTTTATCTCATGGCTATTCCCGACTCCTTATTGTTTGACATTACAAGAATGCAAAGTGGGATGACCTGCGAGATTCTTCACCAGGACGCTTCCTTTTCACACCTTTTAAGGATTTTACTCATTTTTAGGGAATAAAGCACAATTACAAAATGAGGAGGCACGCTTGATACACATAAACAAAGCTGCGCGCATGTAGCAACTGAAAAAACAACACCGTAAAGGCAGAGATACACTATTAACACTTCACATTTTATTAAAGCACATTTCTGGGGGTTACTACCATAAAACAATAAAAACAATTTCCAGTTGCGTTTCTGCTAGTGAAATCTGTTATAAACTGGTAGTAAACTTGATCTAATTGCATTTGCGATTATACCGATAGCTGGAATTGTGTGGGTTTTTATCTTATTGTGAAATGTGTTTCCCCTTCACTGATATAAAAAAAAAACAAATACATTTTCAGAATCTTCTCTTCATTCCTATCGTGTTGCGTTCAGTTGGGGTGATTCCGCGTTCGAATGCCATTTCTTGTAAACACAAAGGCCAATCATGCATAAGCGAATTTGGTTTGTGTTATATATGATATCGTTCCCCTATTTATAAATCATGTATGATCGAATTTGTGTAGCGTAAACACGTGTTATACAAGGACTGACTGTACTTGCAAGACCAAGTGTGTGTGTGTGTGGTATGGGTGTTTATTGGCGCATTAGCTGCTATGGCTATAGTGCGCCTGTTCTTAGGAATATTAAAAAATAACCCAGTTTAAATTAGTTTCAGTTCTGTAGCCGATTTATAAAAGATGATACACTCCGATTTGTTTTAAAAAGCAGAAAAGTTTGTTAACATTTGCATCCTCTCCAATGACATGATGTAATGTCAATGTTTCTGAATGATTATCCATATTTTGAAGTATTGCATCTCGATGTTGTTGATACTGCGGACAGTCAATCAGAATGTGTTTGACTGTTAGATGTTCTAAGCAGTGTGGACATTGAGGAGGATCATCGCCCATTAGTAGGTGGAGGTGAGTCAGATGGGTGTGTCCTATTCTCATTCGTGTGAGTACCACTTCTTCCCGCCGCACTGTCTGATTGCTCGAATGCCAGAACTTTGGGTTTTGTTTCAGCTGGAAAAGTTTGTTATTCGTTTGGTTATGCCATAATTCTGTCCACTGTGCATGGCATGCTGCTTGAATTAAGGTATTATAATCGGGCGCTGGAATAGGGACAGAAGTTAGGTCTGAATTTGGACTTTTGGCAGATATATCAGCCACTTCATTCCCTTTTATGCCTGAATGTGCTGGAATCCAGCAAAACTTCACTAGTTGTTGACGATCATAAATCTGCAATAATAAACTCCTGATTTTCATTACAATATGGTGATTCTTTTGAGATGTATTCTGCATTGCTTTGATTGAGCTGAGAGAGTCAGTATAAACTATATATTTTGCAGATGGATGTAAATTCAAATTTTGTAGAGCTAACTGTATTGCATACAGTTCTGCTGAAAAGTTGCTATACTCAGGTGGAAGAGAAGCTGATATGATAGCAGAGGGAAACACTGCTGCTGCTCCAACAGTTGACAGAGATTTGGAACCATCCGTATATATCGGTAAGAAGTCGGCATGGGTTTGAATATGGCTAGCATGGAGTTGTTGCACAGTCACTGCCGGTAGGCAATTCTTTCCCCATTGAAGGAAATAGGTATCAGAGGTCAGTTGAGGAAAGGTGGTCCATGGTGGATGAGAGTAATTCTTTATCTGTTGCCTATTGTGGAGAGGAACATTCCAGTTCTGCGATATTTCAAGGAGCCGTAGGCCAGCCGGTTGGATTTTACTTGGTTTATTTCTATAGAGATTAACTAGTGGTTGATTAAAAAGGTATGGCTGAATAGGATGCAAAGGGCAAGTCTGTATTTTGGCTGCATATTTAAGTAGTAACATTTTTCTACGAAGATGCAAAGGGGGCTCATTAGCTTCAATGTATAGACTCTGAGTTGGAGATGTCCTGTATGCACCAATTGCAATCCGCAATGCATTATGTTGAATAGGATCCAGCCAGCGTAGCACACTCCTTCGGGCAGAATCATAAACTGGAGCACCATAGTCTAAACGGGATCTAATCAGTGCTCTATATAAGAGCAGCAAAGTTGTACGATCTGCTCCCCAAGAGAGGGCAGATAAAGCTCTTAGCATGTTGATCTTTTTAAGACAGGCAGTACGTATCAATTTAACATGATCTAAGAAGTTGAGCTTACTGTCCAGGATTAGTCCCAAGAATTTCATATTGCTGGCAATCGGAATGGTGGAATTTGAAATTCGAAGTTCAGGATCTGCATGCAATTTGCGTTGACAGCAAAAGTGGATCGCAACTGTTTTCTGTGGGGAAAGACGATATCCATTGAGCTCAGCCCACTTTTGAACTTTATTGAGGGACATCTGCAATTGCCTTTCGATAGATCTCATGTTCTGAGAATGGCAAGAAATAGCGAGATCGTCAGCGTAAAGGTAAGCCTCTACAGTATTTGGGAGTACTTTTGTAATGGAATCAATTTTAAGGGCAAACAAGGTTGCACTCAAAACTGATCCTTGTGGTACACCTTCTTCCTGCGAGAATGTAGCAGAAAGGGAATTTTGATATCTCACCTGGAAAGATCGGCTCTTCAGGAAGTTCCTAATAAATATGGGTAGGTTGCCTCGTAAACCAAGATTATATAGGTCACTGAGAATGCCATACCGCCAGGTAGTATCAAATGCCTTCTCTATATCAATGGAGACCATGACTAGGTGTTCGTTTTTCACAAAGGCATTGCGAATTTCAGATTCCGCCTTGATCATCAGATCTAGGGATGACCTGTTTTTGCGAAAGCCATGTTGACAATTACTCAGTAGATGTTGAGTTTCAATGATCCAAGTGAGTCGACTATGGATCATTTTTTCGAGAATTTTACCAAGGCAACTTGACAGAGATATTGGTCTGTAACTATTAGAACTGGAGGGATCTTTTCCAGGTTTCAAAAAGGCCAAAACTGTAGCATGGTGCCAAGAGGTTGGATAGATATTTTCAAGGAAGATCCGGTTAAAAGATTAGAATCATTTGTAAGTTTTTCTCATCGAGATGCTGTAGCATGACATAATATATGCCATCTGGCCCAGAGGCACTGTTTCGTGTTGTTCTGATGGCCTGTAAAAGTTCACAATATTGCAGAGGCTGATTATATGGAAGTGACAGTGAGGTTCGAAAGTTGATAGGTCTCTGTTCTTTGGCAGTCTTAATTTTCTGGAATTTTGGAGTGTAGTTTGATGCAGCCGATATTTCAGCAAAAGTTTTGCCCAAGGCATTGGCTATATCTACAGGAGCAGAGAGTTCTTGCCCATTGCAGGAGAGAATTGGGGAAGGAACAGTTGGAAACTTCCCAGAAAGCTGCCTAATTTTTCTCCATATTAGTCTGGAGTCAGTGTTCCTATTGATAGTTGATGCGAACCTAGTCCAAGAATCTTTCTTGGCCTGCTTTTGAATGTAACGCGCCTTTGCCCTTAGTTTCTTGTAGCTAATTAGATTAGCTGTGGTTGGAGATCGACGGAATAAATTAAATGCTTTATTTTTTTCCTTCTTTGCTTTTGTGCACTCTTCGTTCCACCAGTAATTTAAATGCCGTCGGGACGGGGGATTTGATAACGGAGTTGAGTACTTAGTTGCAACTAAAAGGCGGGATGTAATATAATCAGTAACTTCATCAATGGGCTGTAGTTGAATAGTTTTTTTGTCAAGAGTGATTGCTGACTGAAATTTCGCCCAATTGGCTTTAGAGAATTTCCATTTCCTACAGGGATATTGTAATTGTGGTTGGGTAGTGAACAGATTACAAACAATTGGAAAATGATCACTGCCCATGGGATCATCCAGGGTGGACCATTGTATAGCTGAAAACAGTATCGGGGAGCAAATCGATAGGTCAATGGCAGAAGTCTGTCCATTGGGTAACTGTATATGGGTGTGCGAGCCACTGTTAAGAAGAGTGAGGTTTTCTTTTTCCAGTAAAGTTTCAATCAATCTGCCGCGTCTGTCTAATTTAGATGAACCCCATAAAGGGTGGTGGCCGTTGAAATCCCCTAGCAGGCAGATAGGGGAGGGTAGCTGCAGTAAAAGTTCTTTAAGATCGTTGTAAGTGTAAGCATGGTTTGGTGGGAGATAAACTGAGACTAGAGTTAATGCAGTTTGAGTAATCAGACGCACAGCGACAGCTTCGATTTGGGTTTGGAGAGTAATTTGCGTAGCTGGAATCCTTGTACTAATTAAAATAGCTACACCACCTCGAGCAGAATCGGATATATTCCGATCTCGCCTATAGACCGAGTAGTTTTTGACGGAAATGGGAATTTGAGGAGTTAAATAGGTTTCTTGCAGGCAGAAACCAACTGGAGAGTAGCGATTAATTAAATAACGGATGTCGTCAATGTTTCCACGAAAGCCTCTGCAGTTCCATTGTAAGATGTTAGACATTATTTGAATTTAGAGGAAGAAGCTGTACCTGACGTGGCTGTCTTATGGCGTTCTGGCTTTG
Organism: Mastigoproctus giganteus; assembly: GCF_048544385.1. Classification (NCBI taxonomy): domain Eukaryota; kingdom Metazoa; phylum Arthropoda; class Arachnida; order Uropygi; family Thelyphonidae; genus Mastigoproctus; species Mastigoproctus giganteus. Next base: position 218,432,797 of record NC_143580.1, read on the forward strand.
GTTTGTCTCTTTTCGGGAAGGAAGGGCGACCAGTGTCCATCTCTTCTTCAGCAAATATTTCCAGAATTGGATCTTCCTGTTTGGGTGGATACTCTGCCTCCATCGATTTGTCCTGGATAATCTTTTTCAAAGTCGAACTATCTTTATTTGTAGTGGCATTCACTGGTGGAGATTGAGATTTTGCTGGTATTGTGAGAGGCGTATTATTTGCTTGGTCTGAGTGCTTAACGGCACTGGACTGTTGCTGAGAGAGGACAGCTCGAGCCCAGTCAGAGATGGAAGTGTTTGAAGGAACGGTAACATCGGTTTGTGTGGCAATGGTTTGGTATTTTTTTGTAATATTGGCATAGGTACGGTTAGGTATACTCGGTGCAATTAATTTTCTAGCCTCCTGATAACTAACTCTGTTTTCAACTTTATATTTCACAATTTTTTTCTCTGTTTTCCACCTCTCACATGTCTTAGAGTAGGCCGGATGGTTCCCTTTGCAGTTGGGACATATCATTTCTTTCGCCACACAATTACTTTGAATGTGATCGGAGGATCCACAGTTGGGACAAACTGGGTTGCTTCTGCATGTCGTTTGAGAGTGGCCATACTTTTGGCATTTATAACATCTCAACGGATTTGGTATGAAAGGACGAGTGCGGCAAAGTAGATATCCAGCTTTTACTGATGAGGGCAGGATTGGACTGTTGAAGGTAAGAATGATATTTCTGGTAGGTGTAAGAATATTTTCTTTTTTTATCATTATTCTTTTTACAGCTATTACATTTTGTTCCTGAAGCTCTTCTTTAATTTCTTCCTCCGACACATTCATCAGGTCCCAACTAGATATTACACCCTTTGATGTATTTAGGGTTGCATGTGGAGTTACTTTCACTGGAATACCAGCGAAAGTTGTCTTTTTTAGTAATTTCTCAGAGTGCCTGCTATTCAGAGTTTCAATAAGTAAGTCCCCTGATTGCAGTCTCTTAACCGTCTTGGGAGACCCTGCAATACTTTCTAGATGTTTTTGAATTAAAAAGGGGGATAGCTTACTGAGAGGCTGTTCAGATAGTGAGTGCATTATTAAGAATGCAGGTAAGTCTGTCGCCGAGGGATTGGTTTTCAACCTCTTTGCTTGCGACGAATCATGGTCATGGTCATTTTCTGTGGTTGGCCGACAGCTTGACGGCTCTAAAGTTGGAAACATATTTTGTTCCATGTTGGCTCCTCTTAGCCCCTGGCAGATGGACTTTTCTGCCAAGGTTACCGGCCCCGCCACGGGGAGGCAGGAGCAGTGCCTGGTGTGACCAAGCGAAAAGTAGTAAGTGGTTAGTAGTAAACTAGAAGAAATAAAGAAAGGTGCCTTTCCTTTCTTGCTCTGTACAAGTGTTTTTGTTACAAGAGCTGTTTTTAAATGAATAAATTTATTAACGACAAGAACGTAAAATAACTATAGATCACTTTTGGAAAATCGCAGTGATAGCACAGAGAAATCGCTCAGTCACATTCGCTTGGCACCCGGGGCCGCAAGACCAAGTGCCGAAATTTGAAGTGCTTTTGTATGAAAAAGGTAGTTAAGCGCAATTCAAAAAAATTGCCATTCCAGTCTACCTTGTAGCAACAAGTAGTTCAGCACTGGTCTTTATAAAAATGTGAACATTTTTACATCGTAAAATATTCTCATAAATAGCCCTACATTACTTTTGTTAGTCACTATACGTATGAAGTAATAAGGCCGTGTTGAAAGTTGTTTTGTCCAATTCTAATCTTAGGAAAGCAGTAATCAAATTTCCATCTCATTCCCATAGTTTCGGTCAATCCACTGCATGAAGCCGACATTCAATAGGATCAGCTAAGTAGTGCTGCGCTTGTATAACTCAGGTATACAGTGGCAAAATCTGTGGGGGCCAGTGAGTAAATCAGAATCAGGAAGGTATTCTTGAGAGAAATTCGAACTGATTACTGCGAATTGACTCTGTCAGAAAATGGATAGAGGAGAATAGACTTTGTATGTAGAGAATACCTTGGTATAACCCGGAAATATCACCGTATATCAATTAATAATTCGCTCCTTTCTCTCGATACATTTCTCAAATTAAACGTGTCTAATTACTAGGACAGGTGATCCTAGATTTGCTTTTCCCCACAGAAATAGGCTCCTAACCAATCAAAAAAGGGGCCATCCAAAGGGGAAAGGGATGTATATAGTGGGACTATGGGGAAAACGGGGAGTTCTGGATGAACATGGAAAAACGGACGAAAACTTCTATGATGAGAGATAGCAAAGAAGAAGTAGCACCTAGCAAGTCGCTAGGGAAGTATTTGGGTAAGTTCGTCTTTTAGTTTAATAACCGGTTATCTGGAATTACTGAACGACCACATCTACTATTATATTCCCCACCTAATATCACATACTAACCTCTCTCCTCCCAGATAAATACACAATGTACATTCATTTTCTGTATTGAAGGCCAGAATGTGCCATCAAATTGTCCCAACTATTGGATACTGCATTTCCAGTAACGATAAAGGTAACTATATGTCAACCTTACACATTTGCCTATAAATTTGAGTAGCTGGAAGCTCTTCTACCTATTGTGTATTAACAAAATTGCTTACCGGAACTATATGAAGAATTATGCCATGTTACCACTACTCATTAACTAGTTAAATGTAAAACTATCCTGAGTAAAGTTAACACTTACAACATAACATAATCTTAATTTCCTATGTTACTTAGTATTTCTTTTATTGTAAATAAATATACATGTCTATATATGTGTAATAAACTATACTTTGTTTGTTGATCTTTCTTTCTTCAGGACTATTCTCTAAAGTACACTTTTGATTGTATTCATATAAGTAATTAAAGAACCATTAATTGCGGTCACCCTGGGCTCCCCCTTATCTGAGAGGTACCTCTGGGTGAAAAAACACAACACCTCTTGATGTTGCAGTTTGCTCTTTATCTCTCAGAGTAAATCTAAGAACACAGAAGTTTGTCTTGAAGGGACTGCTAGACGCTCATATCAATCCTCGTCTTTCTGGTTTCTCATTTTTGTGTTGGAAACCTGCCTGGAAATCTCGTTATTTGTATTAAACACTATCCAGCAGGCGCCCGATACCATTACAGAAAAGACTTCGGAACAACTGGTGCTATATCGCGACCAGGATTTATTGTGCTTTGCGGGATAAAAAACCGCTCTTTGTTCAATGCCTTTGATCAATTCCAAGTGTTGTAAACTGAGAAGAGTGACAATAAGAGACACTAGAAAATAGGGGATGAAATAAAAGGGATTACTGCTGTAGCAGAAAGAAAAGAAAAGCTGTCAGCACTGAAGTTTGAATGTATAGAGAATAGTCAGAAACATTCCCTCTAATATTGTTTTCCCTTTCAGCAGTACAAACAACACAGACGTCTGAAAGTACACTCATATTAGTTAACAATTAGCAACTAGAAGCATTTAGATCAAGTTTACCTATTCAAGTTTACCTATTAGTTAAAAAATTTTTTTTTTCAAAAAAAAAAGGGGGGTAATTTTTTTCCCCTTTTACAGTTGCTATATGTTGGAACGCTTATTATTTCAGTAGTGTGATTATTAACTTTATAATTTCTTTCAGCTCAACGGAAAGGTAGGTCACACTATTTTGGGGGTTCCACAAAAAAATACAGATAGACTCACCCCAGTTTAAATCCAGATATAAATAGGGTCACTTGACTTTACCCAAATTTTAGTTATTTAAAATGGAAGGTCAGAGCCCCCAGACTACAGATTACAGAAGTAGACCTATCAGCCCCCTTGTTTGAAACGCAACCGACACAACCATCCCCTGCTGATCCGGTTAGGCCTTATTTGGCTAATATTGCAGGCTACCTTGGTTTAGTGCCTACTTTTTTTGGAAAAATTGATGAGGGTCCCTCAGTACAAATGTTCTTTGAGACCTTAGAGAGTGTTGGAGAGTTAGCCCTCTGGTGGGACACTGAGTTATTATTAGCCTGCAAAGCAAAATTTCGCTCCGTTGCAGCAGAATTTTTGGCCCAATCAATCGATTTACGCAAAGAGAAAAATTATAGTGTATTTAAAAAAGCCTTTTTGGCACAATTTGAGAAAACAGAACCATTAGTAACCAGCCTTCACCAATTCGCAACAGCTGTACAGGGGGTAGCAGAGCCAATTGCCAGCTACAGCGCAAGAGTAAAAAAACCTAGCACTTTTAGCGTTCAAAACTCAGAATAATTCTCAAGAATCTTTCAATATACTTGATCAGGCTATGTTGGCTCAATTTCTCAGGGGGATTTCTAATAAAATTAAACGAATGGTGCTTACCCAGAACCCCCTAACTTTTTCAGAAGCGGTTACAATAGCAAAGAGGGAGGAAACCAATAATGAACTCATAGAAACAAGAAATAGGCCAATTAATGCTGTTTTTAGTCAAACTAACAATGATGAAGTCGGGAATCAACAAAAAAATTATTTTGAAAACATTATTAGACCCATACAAGAACAAATACAGAACATACAACAAACATTAAATGCATTGACAATAAACAATCCCACTCATAATAATTCAGAAAACCGAGTCACACCTGTTAATGAAATAGACCGCTATCAAAGTTGCAAGACAGTAGCTTATGCATCTCCCCTCACCAGTACTTGTGAAGGGTTTAGTTCGCAATATCCACAGCCAAACAGGCAAGGAGACACCGTGGCCTTGACCGCGCAGGTCAGAGGACCTACCTTACTGGAGACATTCTCCTGCTACACACCATGCTGAGAGGCATCTATTACCAAATACTGCCTGGGGAGCAAGACAGAGGGAGAATCGTTTTACATATCGCGGTCAACAGAGCACCTATCGCCCGACGCCAATTTCTTCTCCTTATCGGTACACAAATCGGGGAGCAAACGAATACGCTGCATTACCAAAAATTAGGATGGCCCATGTTAATAGGCAAAGTTACAATTTTGATGGGAATAGAGGCAATAATGCAAATGGAAGGTATTATAACGGTCAGAATAGCAGAAATATGAACTCATATCCACGGGAAAGAAGGGGAATATTTAGAAATGAGTTTATTTCTAATTGAATCCCCCCCTAAAGCGGTTTTAGCTAGGTCAATTAATCAGGTAGGCAGTGGAAGTTGTAGACAAGGTGCAGAGAGATCTTTTTGACTAAAACAAAGGTCAGGACTAGATAAGAGACTGTCAAGGTCATAGAACGGTTTTACCATGTCAAGATTATTATAGAACCCCTAAACTTGGTACCCAACATAAAATAGTGCAACACGGGGTGTATATTTTGGACAATGATGCCAAATTACCGATAATATCCGGATTTGTTCAAAATGTTCCAGTTAAATTTTTAGTCGATACAGGAGCAAGTGTCTCCCTTTTAAGTACCGATCTATATAATAAAATCAAGCATGAGAAACTATTAAACCCAAGGTCACCAGATTTGACCGTAACGGGAGTATCAGGTTACATTGTTCCTATCAATATGGAAATTACAGCTAATCTTAAATTGGATAATGCGACCTTTCAGGAGAATGTTTTAGTGCTTCTAGTAATTTTAAAGGGCAATATGACATGATATTGGGATTAAATGTTTTAAGACGTTTTTCGTTCATAATAGATTAGGTAAACGTATCATATGCTGTGTCCCATTGAAGGTTTGTTTAAGAGAAGTAGGTGTTAGGGAACAAGTCATGAGTTCTAAACCCGTGGTAGCTAAGCTCACATGTAAACATGTGCTACCCGCTTCGTCAGAGAGGGTAGTGACAGCATATTGTAACCAGCTTGCTGTTTCCACTGAACAATTGGTGCTAACAGAGCCCAATTCTAACCTAAGTAGTGAAGACTTAGCTGTCAGGTGTTCGATCGACAAAGTACAGTCCGATGGATTGGTATCAGTCCTGGTGGCAAATTTGTCAACTGAGCCTCTACATCTTCCAAAGGGGATGGGAATTGCTAGTTTGGAAAGGGTTGAAAATAATCCAGTTACTTTTGCAGTAAAGAAGAAGGATGGCACATATCGGCTCTGCATAGATTTTCTCAAGCTGAATGCTAAAACTGTTTCAGATTCGTACCCAATCCCGGATTTGAATGAAATTCTTCAGCTTCTAGGAAAAGCGCGCTACTTTACTTCGCTTGATTTGCAGAGCGGATTCCACCAAATTGAAGTTCACCCCGCCGATCGTCACAAAACTGCCTTCACCACTGGTGAATCCTTATTTCAGTTCCGAAAAATGCCGTTTGGATTAAAGAACGCGCCATGTTCATTCGTGCGAGCAATGACCTTGACCTTACAAAATTTGCATAAAGACTCCATTTTCGCCTACCTGGACGATTTAATTGTCGCATCATCCGACTTTGATTCACATCTGAAATTGCGAAAAGTCTTTCAGCATCTGAGAGAATGTGATTTGAAATTGAAGCCTAAGAAATGCGAGTTTCTGAAGGAGCAATTGAAATATTTAGGTCATTTAGTCAGCGGTGACGGTATTCGTCCGGATCCGGCCAACGTCGCTGCAATCCGAGATTGTAAAATTTCGAGGACCATCAAGCAAGTCCGATCGTTTCTTGGAATGGTGGGATTTTATAGGAAATTTATTCATTACGCTGAAATCGCCCATCCATTGACCCAGCTGACCAAAAAGGAAACGCCATGTTTGGGATTGCTCCACGCAGCAGGCTTTTGACCAGCTGAAAACTATTTTGACCACTCCTCCACTCCTGGTTTATCCTGACTTCTGTAAAATAACTTTATTTTACCTCTTGGACTTCTTTAATAAGTAATCTTGGTAACGCCAATACTTTGCCATGGCCTGTATAAGTAAAACTTCCTCCCCCCCCAGCGGAGAAGACTGCGTCGCTATCCCCTGTGGCGTGCAGGTGACGCCGCGCGAGTGAAACAGTATCGCCCCGGCATGTGCCGCCAGCTAGCGGAGTGGTCAGTATTTGCCCAAGGCAGCGTTCTGACGCATGTTTACAAAAAAAAGAGTGAGATGTGACACTCTGCAGAGAGAAAAGTCGCCCCTGTAAGAGTCATACTACTGATGCCGACTGAATCACGTATCAGCGGAATGTTTGGTAGTGGGGAGACTAAAAGGGGGAGAGGTGAATGTCACATAAACTTCTTCAAAGCAACCCTGCACAAATATGCAAGCCCCTTCATAAATATCGTCCCTGGGTGAGTCAGGTCCTAAAAGTGTCAAGCAAAAACCTTTTTGCCTGATTTATGGCATGCAAAAGAAAAACAGTCTTATGCATCCTTGGAAAATTATTCTGAAAAGATGTGTGCACGTCTTAAAAGAACCTATGAGATTGTGTCCCAACATCTGGAAGAGGCAGTGCAAAAACAAGAAGAACGAAGAGCTACAGTAGCTGTAGACAAGAATATTCATGTGGGAAGTCTTGTCTACCTTTTTACTCCTAAGATAAAGGTAGGCACAACAAAGAAACTGGCTCGTTTGAGTACAGGTCCTTACCGTGTAACCAACCAAACTTCGCCAGTAAATTTTGAGATTCAGAATTTGTTCAACCCGAGAGACAAGCAATTAGTGCATGTGGATCGATTGACAAAGGTAGTTGATCGAAAAGTTTTCCCTGAACTGAGAGTTGAAGAGACAGTAGCTGAAGATAATGAACCGGTGGAAGAAACTTGTACAGAGACAGCGCCTAAGGAAACTTGGATATTTGACGAACCTGTTGTGGAAGCTTGTGATTTAATCCCACCAATAGACCCTAGGCCGGCTATAACAAGACCAGTTCGGCCTATAACTGTGCTAGTATCCATTCCCTTAAGGAATCTCCCAAGTAGGAATAAAAATATCCTGGCTGATAAATCAGTTGAAGCTACCCAAGTGCCAACACAGAAGCATGGTTACAACTTGCGTAGCCGAAATCGAGTGACTCATACTCCGCATGTTGTGACTATCACTCCCCCACCACAAAATGAAGTGTTAATTCCCGAATCAGTTCCCAGTGAAAGAGAGGAAACAGAACAGAGTAATCCCATTCTTGAAGTAGAGATACCGAGTGATGAAGCTCAAGAACAAAATCTTGTCGACTTTAGTAGTCCTGATCAAAATGAACCAACAGGTGGTGCTGAAAGGACGTTACAGTGGATGCTTGGACCACTTGCGTCAAGGGTTGATTCACAGGACGGTGACAAGAGTTTGAATTGGTCAAGTCTCCTCAGAGATGCTTGGAGAGATTAAAAAAATAAAATAAATCAAATAAATAAATAAATAAATAAAATAAAATTTTTACAGTTTTTGACTAATGAGAAGAGTATGCTAGAATGATTGCTTTTCTCTCTATCCCTTAGATTTGAGATTGAGGTCTGGAACAGGTACTACGACCAGCCTGAGATTTCTGTTGAGATTGTTGATCTCAGGAATATTTCTGCGATTTTGTAAAGCTGATGTTGAATTGTGCCAAGTGAAACATGGAGGATATGTTTGTGAAATGACTAAACCCTCCGTCTTTGCGTAAATTAATTCCAGAGAATAGTTGCTCTATTACCAATTGTGGAAATTGCCTTAAACAGTGGGTATCCAGAATTCTTCTTAAAAATGGTTCTTTGATCCCACCAGGGCACTTTATGTTGAAACAGTCATTAAAAGAAAATGGCACTTCTGTCATTTATAAATGTCAGAAAGGAGAAGAGAGTTGCGAATGCAGCAAAGAGCCCTGTAAAGGTAGTATCGAATACTGTTTCGAAACCGAATGTAATCAACAAGCATCATGCATATGTCAAAGACAAGCGGCTGAAACATATTGGCTAGCAGAATACGGTGCGCAAACTGTTAGAAATCCACCAATTGTTTCTTACAGAATGTGTTTGACATCGCAAATGGAGAATTTGGATCGGATTAGACATGGAAGACATATGTTAGCTGAAGAACAAGCAAATTTCCAAGAGCAAGGATTGGAAATTATGTTTACCGACCCAGTTTTCACCACCTTAGAGAAAGGTACCTTGATTATCAGGAAGACTGGAAACGAACGGACTTATGTAATAGATAAGGAACCTTTGCAGGCAGAAGTACCAAGGGAGTTCTTATTAGCTCCAGGACCATTAAAGTTTCTTTTTGTATCCCAAAAAGGTAAAGTGGTACAAGGTACGATACAGTTGACAGGAAGGGATGAATGTAAGAGAATGAATAGCATTTTTTGTTGGCCGGTGATAAACAGACGACACTGTTTTCCACCTTTTGTTACTTATACAGTATACATGATACTGGGTATCATGGCAGTAATAATCATCTGGTATTCTAATCTGGTCATCAAATCAATAGCACAAACAGTCAAAGGATTTTTGGTGCTTATTAGTGTTATGTGGAGAATGTTTAGAACTGCTTGGCGCCTCACGAGCCTGGCAGGCCTTTCTGCAGGCGCAGTGGTTAGGACAACCACGGGAAGAATGCAGCAGTATTTAGAAGAACATGTTCCCATAGATCCCAGACCACTTGTAAGAGTCACACCCTTACAGATTCTCTTATACTTGTCAACACTTGTGCTTGTAATTGATTCAACCTGTACTAATCATCAGATTTTACATGCGAAGATAAAGGAATGTCAAGCAGACATCTCTCAACCATGCAAAATCTCTACAAAAGTCCGTGCGACTCTATTAAATTTGGAATACAAACAATGTATGTGGTTTGTTTCCGACACTGATCAAACTCTCTTTCAATTACAGTTGACTTTTAAACAAGTACAGTGCCACTGGCAAACGAAACGGATGTATTACACTTTTTCTACTGAACTGCATTTGATTAGTCATTTGATTGGCCTGCCCGCAAAATGCTTACTACGCTTGGGGACACCATTGTGTGCCTGACTATATTTTTGAGGCGTTGACTAAGGAATCCTTGAGTTGGCCAGGGATTACAAATTGCATTGCAGGAGATAGTGGTTCGAATTGTTTCATTATCGATAGCCAGCCCCGTTTACACTATCGAGTTTGGCTAGTTCCCGACTTCACACATGTGTATGAAGTCCGAAAGATTGAAGGAGTTACTTGTAGATACATAGTGGAAGTTCAATCACATGCTAATGCAACTGTTGAGACGTTGTCATTAAAGAATTTCGCTATCACACGAAATAACATTGAAATTCAAGTTTTAGGAGCATTTGATCAACCCACCGACATTCTCGAACACCATTTAATTCTGAGAGTTGGTGATAGTACTGAAGCCTACCTAGACCAAGCAGCCTTGGTATCTCGACCAAAATACGACGTACAAGCGAATTATAGTGTGGCAAAACATTTTATTTTTGATGACAGAATGATACAGTGTCAATACCATGAAGAGAAAGTCCGTTGTCAAAAAAAGCGAGTCTTATTTAGAGCAAATGGTAGCCAACAAAATTAATAAGCTCCCCAAAACGCAAATTTCTCATCAGCTACAAGCTGAGCCTTCTGGTAGGCTCACATCAAAAATGCTGCAATCAGCTCCATTAACATTAGACTTGTCGTTTCTCGGATTCGAATTTTACTTGGAAACACACACAGTTTGTCCAAAGTTTGTTGACGAGGTTACCAAACCGATTGGATGTTTTACACGTGATACACTGGCTACACTTACTTTTCAAGCATTTTCGACATGTCTTTCTGGAACAGTTTCTGTAAACTTTCAAAGCATATTAGTGGCCACAAGATCAGTTAAGTTAACTCAAGAAACAAGTATATACACTATTCAATTCAAGACCGATATTAAATGTCATAATGAGAACTTGTGCCTAGTCGCACGAACTATTACAGCTTGTAAGGACATAGAATTGTTTAGAAGACCCAGCATTACAAGTAAACCACCCAAACTTTTCACAAGTTTCACACATAGCAAGTTATGCATCAGGACTGTCGCCATGGACAGTGTGGTTCCACCAATTAATTGATGGAGGCCTCATTTCTTGGATTAAAATACCTATTATACTCCTTTCTATGGCCTTATTAGGATCATTTATTTTCTCGACATGCTTTGCTTGTTTTCGCAAATAATAGTAAATAATAAGGATAATATTAGTTAAATAAATAAAATTCTATGTGTGAAGAGGAATGAAAGTAGATAAAAAATGAGAACAGTAAATGAATAGTACGAATGTGAAGAGTAAATGACAGCAAATGTCCTCCTGCTTGATTCCAACATAAGAGGTGAACAGAAGTGTAAATGAAGCAAATTTTTGTCTAAAAGGAAGGAGTGAGAAGAGTAAATGAGAAAAAAAAAAAAAAACAGATTAATTTAGCACCTATTTCTCTTTGTTTCTTCCCACTCACAGTTTCAGCAATAACCAAGTTATGGATGTATGTTTTGAGCTGCCTGAGGACCTTCCTCGGCACTCATTTGAATTGGTTTTGGAGGGATGCAGCACCCTCTTCCCCCCCTCTCGGAGTACCTGCCAGGACCATACCAGGGCACAGCGGGTATTGACGCCAAAGAAACTTGCGGCACTGCCGAAGACATGAGGCGGCAAGAATGCATGTGGTCAAAAGGAAACGTGAAGACGACAGCTCCTTAGAAGGTCGTCTTCCCCGTCACGTCCCTGAGCAGCACACTGAAGATGCTAGACCTACGCTGATTAGACTTACCCCATCCCAGATTGCCACTACGAGTCGTCCTTTCAAGACGCTCGAAGTGCCTTTCAAAAATTGGGCATTTTTGGACGCTCGTTTTACACGAGATATTCAGGAGTCAGGGCCAGTGGAAGAACTTGCCTTCATTACGGCAGATGGTCAAGATTGTGCTTTCCTCCTCCAGCCAGGAACCCTCTTCCCTGGAGTTCGATTCTCGGCTAACTCAACTCCTGAGAAGTTACCCTGTGATTCTCACAGATGGGTCAGAAAAGGCACGGCTTCTCCGTGAATCGCTTCTTTTCAAGACCGTCCTAAACATCAAAGACCTCCTGCCCTGCTCAAGACCGTCTCCCTGCGGTTAGAAACCACCAGTTTAAATGCCCTTGGGGTCACCAAGAAAAGTTTTGCGCGGTCCACTCGGTCGGTGTCCTCACTCAGTGGGCAGAATCCGAGGGCCTGATCCAGTTGCGGAGTGAGACCAGCTCAACTGAATGGTGGGAGTGATCCTCTCTGGACTGATGTAAAGGAGTATCCCAGGAGGATCTCTTAGCAAATGAAAAAAATGGGGAGAAAACCTCTCTCCAAACAGATTGTATTAACTATAACTATATTATCCTATAGTAGCTAATATTTTTGGCTATTTGGTAACCAATATCTAATTGCTTAATACTGCTCAAATTTAATGGTTGACCAGCTATGTATTAAATGGTCATATATATATATATATATATATATATATATATATATCAAAAAAAAAAAAAAGGGAATATATATATATATATAATAACGAGAAAAAATAATCATATGTATGCGGAAATTACTTTTTTTTAGATAGATAAGTAGGTTTTAAAATAATTGTCTATGTTATTAATTGTATGGATAATTGGCAGCATTGTAGCACCTGTCAATATCAACTATGCACTTTCTAAAATCATTGCTTTATAAATGGGTTAAGTATGTTACTTATTCTTTTATAATATAACCCTCGTAAGCATTTATTGTGTGTTTTGCTATCAAACCTTGAGAATATATCTGAAGGGATATTTAGTCAATATGATATTTATTCAATATGATCTTTAATCAAAATATATTACTTTTCAAGTTATTAGATAGTAGTGCATATACAGGGTGTTTCAGTTAAACGTTTCAGAACTTCTAAGAGGGGTAGGGTACATCCTGACAACTCGAAATCATATACCAATGGGATGAATCGAAAATTCCGAGCTTTAGTGCAGGGAATCTTAATTTCGCACAAGAACGCCAAGTTAGTAGGATGGATGATTACACAAATGCAGAATTAGCCGATATGCATTTGGCGTACGGGGGCTGCAAATTGTAGTGGGCCAGCCGCACAGCTTTGTACGCGGAACGATATCCGACGAGGCGTATTCCCAGTCATAATTTCTTTGCAAGACTGCACCAGAGGTTAGCTGAGAGAGGTTCATTTGAAAGAGCTGACAGGGACAGGGTAAGAACAGCACGGACTCCAGCCGTCGAACGGAATGTGCTGCAGCATGTACAGGGGAATCCAAGAACGAGTACATGAAGTCTAGCAAACGCAGTCGGGGTTTCCCATTGCAGCGTCTGGAAGATTCTCCAAGAACAAGACATGCATCCGTTTCACGTGCAGCGTGTCCAGACACAGCAACCGGAGGATTATGCACCTCGTATTGCTTTCGCACAGTGGTACCTTGGAAAATGTGCTACAAATCCCCTTTTTCCTGCTGAAGTGTTGTTTTCCGATGAGGCATCCTTCACAAGGGAAGGAATTTTCAACACGCATAACGACCATATCTGGGTGGTCGAGAACCCGCATGCAATACGACGTCGTGCAGCACAGATTCGATTTTCGGTCAATGTATGGGCCGGTATTATGGGAGATCACCTCATCGGACCTTACCTGTTACCGTGTTGTCTAATCGGACCTATCTACTTGATCTTTCTGCAGCAAGTATTGCCACAACTTTTGAGAGATGAACAGATTTCTGCATCGACGCAACAGACAATGTGGTTCCAACACGATGGAGCCCCTGCCCATTATAGCGGAGATGTTCGTAACTACCTGGATGTCACATTTGGTCAACAGTGGATCGGACGTAGTGGTCCCGTGCGTTGGCCTGCTCGGTCACCCGACCTATCATGTCTTGATTTTTATTTCTGGAGTCATATGAAATCACTAGTTTATGACACCCCTGTTGACAATGCTGAGGAGCTGGTTGCAAGAATCGCAGTAGCTGCCGAAGAAATTCGCCTGGAGTATTCCAGAATGTTCGGATGTCCACGTGTCGGAGATGTGAGGCGTGCATTGTAGCCCGTGGAAGAAACTTCAAACACTTACTTTAATCCATGTACCTTTTGCTTCTTTTCATGTATTATTAAAACGATTTCTCACTTACGGTCTCTTTTCTTTATGGTGCTTCTGTTTACAACACCGCTTCAGGAAAGCATTTCCGACCCCACATTGCTATATGATTTCGAGTTGTCAGGATGTACCCTACCCCTCTTAGAAGTTCTGAAACGTTTAACTGAAACACCCTGTATAATGGACTGTTCTTAGATATTGGTGGTAATGTGTTGTGTCTTTAATATCAAATATATATGTGTTTGGCAAAGTTACTGGTTGTAACGTGTAGTGTGTTTAATATCAAATATATATATGTGTTTGGCAAATTATATTAGAAATAAGGGCAGATACTAATATTGTGTTCTTTTGTTTCATGTTGTATCACCATCTTGAATGACAACAAATGACAAGTGTCACAAACCAGCTACGTCTTCAGCATACCGGAGAAGAAACGTTCACAGTACTTCCGTTCCAGTGTTAGACAGTTTCATCCAGACTATGCTTATCCTGAATCAACTGTCACAAACAGAAGAAGGTGATGCAGTAAACATGATAAAGTATAAATAGTGAATTCAAGAGACATTCATAAATACATCTAAAAACATTTGGACTCCCAAAAACGTGTGAACATTTATTGTTTTAATTATTTATGTATGTGAAAAAAAAACAATATAACGGTATTGCTTTGATACTAATTATTCTTAGATAACCATCTTGATACATAACAAGTTATTATAAATTGATTTTAGATATTACTTAGATTAGAAAGAGTAACCCAATTATGTAAGAGAAGAAATGTGTGGTTTTTTGTTACCCTAGTCCAAGAACTCCATGCTCTATTCGACGAGTACGTACACCCCTTTAAAATTTTAAGCACGTGAAATTAACTTTTCACGTGCGCAAAATCTTCTGGTGGGGTAAAGGTGTGTAAAATAACTTTATTTTACCTCTTGGACTTCTTTAATAAGTAATCTTGGTAACGCCAATACTTTGCCACAGCCTGTATAAGTAAAACTTCCTTCCTCCCCCCAGCGGAGAAGACTGCATCGCTATCCCCTGTGGCGTGCAGGTGACGCCGCGCGAGTGAAACAGTATCGCCCCATCATGTGCCGCCGGCTAGCGGAGAGTGGTCAGTATTCGCCCAAGGCAGCGTTCTGACGTATGTTTACAAAAAAAGAGAGTGAGATGTGACACTCTGCAGAGAGAAAAGTCGCCCCTGTAAGTCATACTACTGATGCCGACTGAATCACGTATCAGCGGAATGTTTGGTAGTAGGGAGACTAAAAGGGGGAGAGGTGAATGTCACATAAACTTCTTCAAAGCAACCCTGCACGAATATGCAAGCCCCTTCATAAATATCGTCCCTGGGTGAGTCAGGTCCTAAAAGTGTCAAGCAAAAACCCTTTTTGCCTGGCCGTCCAAATGAACACCTGCATATGAGAGGGAAAAGCAGAAAGGGGACAAACATATATAGAGATGGAGAACAAAGGAGAAGTTGTCTAGGGAGTGGTCTAGTGGGTCGTCTAGTCGTCGTCGAACAGTCATTGTCCAGTGGGTTGGTTGGAGAGTAGCAAGAAGAAAGAGGCAGAAAGCAGTTACCCTGATAGAAGTCGAAATGATGCCCGAGATGTTGAGGCCTATGCCCCGTCGTAGCTTGGAACTTTGTGGTATATGATAGGACATATTTCTCTATATATTAATCAAACATATTATACCCACCTTTCTTCTCATTAAAGTAAGCTTTAAGTTGTATTTTGATGTGATAGTAACTGTAAAGTAACGCTATCAAAGTGATATCATAAGGTTTTCTATTATTTACCCAGCAATTACTTTTGTTACCCATTCAACACTAAGATAGGTGAAAATCTGTGTCATCATTGACAGGAAAGGAATCGTTGTTTGCCTAACTACATGAAGATACACAGACTTAATGTACCAACCAAATTTCCCTTAACATAACTTGACTTAACTTAACCAATTGTCTTGATACTATTATATTAAGTTTATTGCACGTTTATATGTAATGTTGTGTAATAAACCATGTTTGTTTGCTAACTTTGCCTCATGACATTCTCTGGTTACACACGGACCACGGAATCCGAATTAAGAAAGAACCTTTATCGCGGCCACCCTCGAGGCTCTGTTATTTAAATAGAGAATCGGAGTGGAGAACACAGCGCCCTCCGATGTTGCCAATTTTATCCCACGAATAAAATTGAAGAACATGTGAGGTTTATGTCCTAATTCAAACTAGTAGATGATCATATTAAAACCCGACTCTCTGGACAACCATTTGTGTTGAGCATGCCTGAAAGTTGAATAGATAGTGGTGAAAGTTACCCAGCATGTCCGCGCTATAACGGAGAGAAAAAGCGGCGTTACACTTCACTAACTCTTTCGTTGTTTCAGCTGACGCCTCGTTCTATGCAATTGTCGCCGCATGTTTAGAATCACAAGTAGATGAAAATTCAAGACAACCAGTTGCCTATGCTTCGAGATTATTGAAGAAATCCGAAGTAAATTATAGTTCAACAGAAAAGGAAGCATTGGCTATTATCTTTGCAGTTATGCAATTTAGACCTTTTCTAGTAGGCAATCACTTTACGCTCATAACGGACCACCAACCATTGAGCTTTCTGCTCAATTTGAAAAATCCTTCACCACGATTGGCACGCTGGAGCATGCTGTTACAAGAGTATGACTATAAAATTGTGTATCGTCTGGGTAAAGTGCATTCAAATGCAGATTTCCTCTCGCGACCTGTGTTAGAAGCAGAGGAAAAACCAAAAAGGTCAAAGGTAACAAAAACAACTGAGTTAGTCGCTCCCATATTGGCTGATGTAACCATAGAATCACTGGTTATGCCTCAGCAACAAACCAGAACTTTGATTAAAACTCTGCAAAGAGAAGATCCAATTTTGAAAAAGTTAATCGAACAGTTGGAGGGAATACCCCAAGCATCAGTGAAAATCCCAGATTCCTTCTACTTATCTAAAGAGGGAATACTATATCACTACACTTTATCTGACCCTGGAGCGACAAGAGAAGAGCCAACAGAACTAGTAGTGCCCATTGGCCTGAAATCAGAAGTGTTGAAGGCATGCCACGACAATGCTCTAAGTGGAGGCCATTTTGCGCTACAGAAGACGTTGGAGAAACTCAGGAAGAATTTTTATTGGATTGGAATGTTTTCGGATGTAAGGAACTATATTGAGTCATGTCCATCATGTATGGAAACCCTAAAGCCAAAGCAGCTCTGATGAGAGTTCCCATTGAATATTCACCTTGGGTGCAAGTGTCATTGGACATTCTAGGACCTCTCCCTATGTCCTTGAGAGGACATAAATATCTATTGTTAGCAGTAGATAATTTTACTCGTTATGCTGAAGTAATTCCACTCGAAACTCAGAAGGTAGATGAAGTAGCCACAGCTTTCATAAACAATGTGATTACAAGGCATGGGATTCCTAAATACATACTCACCGATCAAGGTACTAATTTCATGTCCTCATTGTTGCAACAAGTGTGTGAGAAATTGAACATCCACCAAATTCATACATCTAAGTATCAACCCCAGTGCAATGCAAAAGTGGAACGTTTAAATCGTACCTTAGCGAACATATTATCACATGTGGTGAACCAGGCTCAGTCAGACTGAGACGAAATGGTCCCACTGGGGTGGGACCATTTCGTCTGTGTGTGTGGCAGCATGATATACAGCTGTTGCTGTATATCATGCTGCCACTCACAGTTCTACTCAAGAAACACCCAATTTCTTAATTTACGGAAGAGATCTAGTGTTACCATCAGATTTATGGCACGCTAAAGCGAGACATTCGTACTCATCTCTGGAGAATTATTCAGAAGAGATGTGTGCATGACTCCGTGGAACCTACGAGATTGTTTCTGAACATTTGGAAGAAGCTGTCCAGAAACAAGAGCAACGAAGAGCCACAGTGGCCATTGATAAAAACATTCGTGTAGGAAATCTAGTTTATCTTTTCACACCTAAGGTGAAAGTGGGAACTACCAAGAAACTAGCTCGCCTGAGTATGGGCCCATACCGTGTAATCAATCAGACCTCTCCAGTTAACTTTGAAATACAGAATTTATACGTCCCAAAGGACAGACAATTAGTGCATGTGGATAGATTGACAAAATTAATTGATAGGAAAGTTTTTCCTGAACTCAGAATGGAGGAATCAGAAGACAGTGAATTATCAGATCAAACATGTACTGAGACAGTACCTAAAGAAACCTGGATCTTTGACGACCCCCTTGTGGAAGAGGGTGATTGTAACCCCCTGTAGACCCACTACCAGTGACAATCCAGCCAACTAGAAGAACTGCAACTATTCCAGTGTCAATCCCTTTAAACCTCCTCCCCAATAACGATCAAAATGCACAAGCAAAAGCATTAGTGGAAGCTGCCCATGAACCAACCCCATCACATGGGTATAACTTGCGCAGCCGTGATCATGTGACCCACACTCCACATATAGTAACTATCAAACCTCCAACCCAAAGTGAAGTGTTAGTTCTCGAATCAATTCCAGATGGAAGAGAAAGATCAGAACCAAATAATTCCCCCAGTGAGCAGGAAAATATTAATCAAAATGTACAGCCAAGTGGTGTCGATAGGGCACTACAGTGGATGTTAGGTCCGCTTGCATCAAGGTTAGACCCACAACATGAGGACAAAGGACTTGACTTAGTGGGTCTTATTTGAGATGCATGGAGAGATTGAAAAAAAAGAGATTTTTTTTTGTTGTTTGTGGGACGCAGTAAAGATGCACCTGAGTAATTTTTTTTCCTCTCCCTTTATAGTTTGTTTTTTGTGTCCTATAACAAGTGTGACGCTCAATATGAGATGTTTGCTGAGAATGATCATCCTAGGAACGTTTTTCTTGTTTTGTCAAGCTGAAGTTGAAATTTGCCAAGTAAAACATGGAGTGTACGAGTGCGAGATGACCAAACCCTCTTTGTCTCTACGAAAATCACTTCCCCAAAATAGTTGTTCAATAATGAACTGTGGAAATTGCCTCAAGCAATGGGTATCTCGAATTCTCCTTGAAAACGGCACTTTGGTCCCACCGACCCAGCCATTTTATGTTAAAACAGTCCTTGAAAGAGAATGGCACGTCAGTTATTTATCAGTGTCAAAGAAATGGAGAGAGTTGTGAGTGTAGCCAAGAAAGATGCAAAGGAAGTATTGAATATTGTTACGAAACTGAGTGCAATCAGCAAGCTTCATGTGTATGTCAGAGACAAGCAGCTGAAACATATTGGCTAGTGGAGTGGGACTCGCAGACTATCAGGAATCCGCCAGTGGTTTCCTACAAAGTCTGTTTGACACCGCCCGTTGAAGATGTGCATCGAATTAGTCACACAAGACATGTGTTGTCTGATGAGCAAGCTCATTTTGAAGAACAAGGATTAGAAGTCAAGTTTACAGACCCAGTTTTCTCTACATTAGAAATGGGTACCTTAATAATAAGAAGGTTTGGCAATGAACGAACTTTTGTAATAGATAAAGAACCATTTCAGGCAGAAGTTCCTCGTGAGTTTATGTTAACCCCAGGACCATTAAAATTTCTTTTTGTTTCCCAACAAGGGAAAATAATGCAAGGAACAATACATTTGGCAGGAAGAGATGAATGTAAGAGGATGACTTGTATTTTTTGTTGGGAATATACCTAGTTTTGGGTATTCTAGCAGCAATCATTATTTGGTACTCTAAGCTCATCATTGAATCTATAGTGCAAACAGTCAGGGGATTTTTCATGTTGGTTAGTGTCATGTGGAAAATGTTTCGAATTGTTTGGCACCTAGCAAGCATGGCAGGCCTAACCACCGGGGCAGCTGTTAGAACAACCACAGGAAGGGTACAGGAATATTTGGAAGAACATATCCCCATGGAGCCGAGACCACTTTTGCGGGTTGCACCCCTGCAAATCATTTTATACCTATCAGCCCTTATACTTATAGTTGGTTCAACATGTACCAATCACCAGATCTTACATGCCAAAATAAAAGAATGTCAAGCAGACTTATCTCGACCTTGTAAAATCTCCACTAAAGCCCAAGTGACTTTGTTAAATTTGGAATACAAACAGTGCCTATGGTTCGTTTCTGACACCAAACAAACTCTTTTCCAATTGCAGTTAACCTTTAAACAAGTGCAGTGCCACTGGCAGACAAAACGAATGTATTACACTTTCCCCACAGAATTACATCTCATAAGTCAAGTGGCTTGCCCCCAGAACGCCTATTGCGCTTGGGGCCGACATTGTGTCAGCGGCTACCTTTTCGAGGCCATCACCAAAGAATCCTTGAGTTACTAACTGCATCGCAGGAGATTACTAACTGCATCGCAGGAGACGGTGGTTCAAACTGTCTCATCATTGATAGTCAATCCTGCTTACACTATCGAGTATGGTTAGTCCCAGACTTTACACGGGTGTACGAAGTTCGCAAAATTGAAGGAGTTTCTTGTCATTACATAGTTGAAGTTCAGACACGTGCTAATGAAACCATTGAAACTATTTCCCTAAAGAATTTTGCAATCACACGAAATAATATTGAGATTCAAGTCCTGGGAACATTCGATCAGCCTACCGATATCCTTGAACACCATTTGATTTCCAGAGTAGGTGATAATAGTGAGGCTTATTTAGACCAAGCAGCTTTAGTGTCCAGACCAAAATATGGAGAAATTGGTGACGTACAAGCAAATTAGTGTTTCAAAACAGTTCATTTTTGATGACCGGATGATACAATGTCAGTTTTATGAAAAGAAGGTGTGATGTCAAAAAAGTGAATCCTACTTGTAACAAATGGTAGCAAACAAAATCAATAAACTTCCAAAAATTCAAGTTTTTCACCAGTTGGAAGTCAAGCCCTCAGGCAGGCTCACATCAACAATGATACAATCAGCCCCATTGACCCTGGATTTATCCTTTTTTGAGTTTGATTTTTATCTGGAAACACATACAGTGTGCCCCAAATTTATGGAAGATATTACTAGACCAATTGGATGTTTTACATGTGACACACTAGCTACTCTTAATTTTCAAGCATTTTCAACATGCCTAGCTGGAACTGTCTCAGTAAACTTCCAAAACATATTAGTGGCCACAAGATCAGTTAAATTAACTCAAGAAACAATCACTTACACTATCCAGTTTAAGACAGATACTAAATGTCACAAAGAAAATTTGTGTTTAACTGCTCGAACTATAACAGCCTGTAAAGACAGTTTTGTTTAGAAGACCCAACGCTACAAATAAGTCACCCTAACTTTTCACAAGTATCCCATATATCTAGTTTTGCACCCGGACAGTCACCTTGGTCAGTATGGTTTCATCAATTAATTGATGGATCAAATTACCAATTTTGCTCTTATCTATAGCCTTGTTGGGTATATTTGTGGTTTCTTCATGTTTGGCATGCTTTCGCAAATAAATCAAGTGATCCATTTTTTTTTTAAGACGAATGAAAGGGAAGCAAAACAGTGATAATTATGACAGAGTGAGAATAAGAAGAATAAGTGGGAAGTATAACTGAGAAGCGTAATTGCTATAAGATTTTCTACCCCCACTTCTCTCTCCACGGAGTTATGCATAAAAGGAGAAGGAAAGAAGAGTAAATGAAGCAAATCTTTTGACTGAAACGAGGACCCGAGGGAAGAAGTGAGTGAATGGAATATCTTTTGATGCTTATTTTTTTTTGTGTTGCTGACTTCCCATCTGCAGTTTCACCAGTGACCATCTTTTTCATCAGAATGTGGTCCTATCTCAGTACTCTGGTGCAACGGATGATTGCCGGCTCAACTTATGTTCCCTCTTCTGAGGCCACAAGCCAGGAGCGCCCTGGGGCGGACTTGCTGATGATCCCCCGTGTACTTACCAAGCCCTATAGAAGATGCAGATCAATAGGGTCACAACCCATAAAGAGATCACGGAGGGATGAAACATCGGAGCAGAGAGTAGATTTTCAACCAACTGCCATCAGAGTTTCTCCAGGTGTGTTTCTCACGACCCAACATCCACACAAGATGGTGGCAGTCCCGTTTCCTAGTTGGGTTTTTATTGATGTTCGTTTTGTGTGGGATCAGGAAGGGCCGCTTGCCCCGGAGGAAGTTGCATTGATAACATGCGACAATCAAAATCTGGCGGCCATTTTCAATCCGGGGACCTTCTCATCCCCACATTTCGGAGCATGGTTAAGCCCTATGATAAGTCCCTACAAGATCATCTTTACAGATGGAAAGATGAAAGCCCGAAGCCTTCAGGGCAGCTTGCCTTTTAAGACTGTTCTTAACATACAAGACTTCTGTCACAAACAGGAAGCACTCCCTGAGGTGAGGGACCATAAGTTCCGGTGCCCCTGGGACCACCAACAAAAGCATTGTGCGGTCCGATCAGTAGGTGTCCTCACACAATGGGCAGAATTCGAGGGCCTCATAAAGATCAGACCTGTCTCAACCCAGGAATGGTGGGAATAAAATTCCATTGTATAGTGCTTAATATATTGCTGTTAGAGGTCATTTTATTTTATATACCCTTGTAACCACACTTTGCTTGTACAGCTATAAGGTACTCTATTATTATTTATATTTTTTAAGTAACCAAATATATTATCTTACTAATTGAAATTACCATATCTATTAAAAAAAAAAAAAAAAAAACACTTTTCCCTGGTGGGTTGGAGTGACAGAATAACTATTAATAGTAAACTTGGTGCTCATAGAGCATTGCTGGAAGCATTGTATATTAGAAACTTGCAATATTATCTAATCATATGTACCACCTATGTCACGTGTATGTTATATATATATATCCATTATGTAATCTATCTAATGAACATATCCAATGGCGGACATATAAATGTCCATATTCTATGAGAGTTTACATCATTTTCTAGCCAAATGTTACAGCCAGGCAATATTGAGACCGATTACATTTTTGGGGAGACAGAAATATAGTGTTTGTCATATTAGCTTATTATATATGAAGATTCTTCTGCTGCACATATGACTATATAATTACAAAAAAAAAAAAAAATAGCCATGCAACCCCGTGCAGAATTATATTTTTAAGTTAACCAAATATATTATCCTATCAACTGAAATTTCCCTATCTATTCAAAAAAAAAAAGGAAATGCCAAAAAAAAATAATAATAATAAATAAATAAATAATATATATATTTTTTCTCCTTTATTGTTATCATAATGTGAGACAATGTAAGCGTCTATATCATTATAATCCTACGAAAATGTAATTTCGTGTATAAATATTCTGCTAAACTTTACTATTGTAAGTTACTCTGGGCATGTAATTTAGTAAATATGTATTTTGAGGAGTAACTAGTCTATTTTATGTTTAACCAAAATGTGTATCAACATGAGTGTATAATAACCTTGTGTGTTTAATGTGTTTTCTGACTATATAATAACGGTCATGAACATAATTCATATCCAATGCTAAGTATATATATATATATATAACTATACAAGTCGTCGAATAATGTTGTATGTATAATGTATGACTTGGTAATGAAACATGTAATGCTAAAGGTATATGTTACTTTGTAAATGTCTTTAAGGCCGAGAACAGGTACTAATTTGTGTTCTCCTTTATTTCATATCATGTTACATTGGAGTGAACGTTTGTCGTAGCAGCTACATGCAGCCTGTCCTAGAAGTGGAAATCACCTTAGTGCCCTTTGGACCGCTGGTGTAGTGTTTCCCCAGGAGCTCAAAGCATGGTTTCCCCAAGATTCACAGTCATCAACAAGAGAACACTTTAACAACGTAGTCAATAAAGAACAGTGCGGGATACAAGAGACATTTTTATTTTATTTACAACCTATAGACATTTGCTATTTCATAAACAGAACATTATAGAATATATTAGTGCTTGTTCATATGTGATCTTACAGAAAGAAATTGTGACGACCAAGGTAAGGTTGGAAAAAAAAAAAAGGGGGGAAAAGGAAGTTTTGTTTTATGTGCCGAGATAACATTTTTATCTATTGGCGCCCAAATGGCTCTTAGAAAACTGTTATGTAATTATCTTTTATTTTGTATTATGTATATTAGATAAGGGCAATTCAAATTTTGTTAGAGGAGAAAGGTTGGTTCTTCTTCCACCCTTTGCCCCCCCCTTCATAAGGCTCCATGCAATTTTTTTTTATTTTAGGAAAGCATCCCAAAGCCTAATTTTTTGAGCAAGAGGTCACTTCTTCCCCCCCCCCTTGCTCGAAAAATTTTGGCGTAGAAGGGAGGAGTATAAAAATGTGAACATTTTTACATCGTAAAATATTCTCATAAATAGCCCTACATTACTTTTGTTAGTCACTATAGGTGTGAAGTAATAAGGCCGTGTTGAAAGTTGTTTTGTCCAATTCTAATCTTAGGAAAGCAGTGATCAAATTTCTATCTCACTCCCATAGTTTCGGTCAATCCACTGCATGAAGCCGACATTCGATAGGATCAGCTAAGTAGTGCTGCGCTTGTATAACTCAGGTATACAGTGGCAAAATCTGTGGGGGCCAGCGAGTAAATCGGAATCAGGAAGGTATTCTTGAGAGAAATTCGAACTGATTACTGCGAATTGACTCTTGTCAGAAAATGGATAGAGGAGAATAGACTTTGTATGTAGAGAATACCTTGGTATAACCCGGAAATATCACCGTATATCAATTAATAATTCGCTCCTTTCTCTCGATACATTTCTCAAATTAAACGTGTCTAATTACTAGGACAGGTGATCCTAGATTTGCTTTTCCCCACAGAAATAGGCTCCTAACCAATCAAAAAAGGGGCCATCCAAAGGGGAAAGGGATGTATATAGTGGGACTATGGGGAAAACGGGGAGTTCTGGATGAACATGGAAAAACGGACGAAAACTTCTATGATGAGAGATAGCAAAGAAGAAGTAGCACCTAGCAAGTCGCTAGGGAAGTATTTGGGTAAGTTCGTCTTTTAGTTTAACAACCGGTTATCTGGAATTACTGAACGACCACATCTACTATTATATTCCCCACCTAATATCACATACTAACCTCTCTCCTCCCAGATAAATACACAATGTACATTCATTTACTGTATTGAAGGCCAGAATGTGCCATCAAATTGTCCCAACTACTGGATACTGCATTTCCAGTAACGATAAAGGTAACTATATGTCAACCTTACACATTTGCCTATAAATTTGACTAGCTGGAAGCTCTTCTACCTATTGTGTATTAACGATTGCTTAATATGAAGAATTATGCCATGTTACCACTACTCATTAACTAGTTAAATGTAAAACTATCCTGAGTAAAGTTAACACTTACAACATAACATAATCTTAATTTCCTATGTTACTTAGTATTTCTTTTATTGTAAATAAATATACATGTCTAATTAAATGTGTAATATATGTGTAATAAACTATACTTTGTTTGTTGATCTTTCTTTCTTCAGGACTATTCTCTAAAGTACACTTTTGATTGTATTCATATAAGTAATTAAAGAACCATTAATTGCGGTCACCCTGGGGCCCCCCCTCATCTAAGAGGTACCTCTAGGTGAAAAAACACAATGCCTCTTGAGTTTGCTCTTTATCTCTCAGAGTAAATCTAAGAATACAGAAGTTTGTCTTGAAGGGACTGCTAGACACTCATATCAATCCTAGTCTTTCTGGTTTCTCATTTTAGTGTTGGAAACCTGCCTGGAAATCTCGTTATTTGTATTAAACACTAGCCAGCAGGCGCCCGATACCATTACAGAAAAGACTTCGGAACATCTTTTTCTCTTTCTGTAGAAAAATCCTGTATCTTACATTTTTACATGCATCTTTTCAATAAAAGCCTTTTTCATACTTTGCCAAAATAGTGTTTGTCATTCTATATAATGCCCAGGTATTCTGTACAATGCCTAAGGAAAGTATGTAAAATATTAAAATAAAACAGACATTTCATAATTTTCCTAAAAACGTAATGCATTGTATAGAATGCCTGCTTTTCACACTTTGCCGGTAACATATATATTAATACAAAAGAAATAAAATCTCTAATCTAAAATCTAAGTGATATAAACAACTGAAAAGTAAAATTGTCAGGACAGATTAATGCCATCAGCTTTGATTAAACTTTACATACGCATGCTAAATTATAAGAACTGTTTTTTATTTTAAACAATATAGCCTAAGATATGTGATTATTATTAACTTTGCTTTGTATAGCGGCTGATAAGGTCCTTTGTATGTTGCAGATATTCACTGCCAACAGATATTCTGTTTTTGAATTTTAATTTGTTAAGATTGATAATAAATGTAATAAAATCTCTAGACCCGAAATGTACCGTAAAATCCAAACAGTAACCAATCCCTGCCCCAAACAATTTCAACCAGACCAATGATTGCACCCAATCTAATGTTAATTCAGAACTATCCAGCCATATCATTAACTTAAGCTCTGAAACACATATGGGCAACCCCCGGCCCTCCACTTCTTTTGATCCGGCCCTAATCTATTTCGTGGTGGGAGAAAACATGGTGTGTTCTACTAACTCACATTAAGCTGACGTCATGTGACTTGCACAAAACACACCATGTTTTCTTTCTCACTTTGACTAGCGGCGTGTGTGAACATGTTACAATGTGTCAGTTCGGTGCCTGCAGTGTAGAAGACAGTTTGTTTGACAGTTCTGAATATCGCTTATAAATTTGGGACAATGTCAGGGGTTATGTCAAAAAATAGAAAAGCAGATGAAGAGAATCGTCAATTTCAAGACAACTGGACGGAGGATTATTATTTTATTCTGAATAGAGGATTTCCTGTGTGTTTGCTGTGCAAGGAATCTGTATCTGTCAACAAAGAATACAACTTGAAGAGACACTTTACTTCGAGACATGGGGATCACCAAAAAAAATTGATGGACAACTACAAAAAGATGAAATACAGAAGTTGAAGAACTTGGATACCCAGCAGCAAATGTTCAGCAAGCAAAGAACACAGCACCACAGCACTGTCAAAGCCAGCTTTGTGGTAAGCAAAAAAAAAAAAAAAAAAAAAAAACGCTACGCATTCTAAGTCATTTGGTGAAGGAGAATTTATCAAAGAATGTCTGCTGGATGTTGCAAGTATAATATGTCCTGAAAAGAAAAAAAGACTTCGAGAATATTCGTTTGTCGAGACGCACTGTTGTCTGACAGATAGAAATTATGGCTGATGATATCAAAAAAAGTTTAAAAGAGAAGATTGCTAGATTGAAAGCATTTTCAATTGCTTTGGATGACAGCACCGATGCCTCCGATACAGCACAACTAGCAATATTTCTTCAAGGAGTTTATGCGGATTTCAACATCACAGAAGAATTATTGGCGCTTCGGCCGTTAAAAAGGAACAACTACCGGTGAAGATATATTTGAAACAGTCAACACAGTCTTCGAGAGATTTGGGCTTAAATGGAGTTCACTATCTGGCATATGCACTGATGGAGCCACTGCAATGGTTGGTGCACGGAAGGGATTTATTGGAATAGTTCATAAAAGAGCAATAGAACTACAGATCCATCAGGAAAATTTAACAAATTTTCAATGCATTATCCACCAACAAAATCGGTGTGCAAAATCGATTAAATTCACAAATGTTATGGAAGTTGTAGTAGCCAGTATTAACTTTAGTAAGTCATGTGCACTTAATCACCGCCAATTTAAGGAGTATTTGGCAGACCTATTTTCGGATTATGAAGATGTGTCGTATTATTGTGAAGTGAGGTGGTTGAGTAAAGGTAAAATGTTAAAACGATTTTATGATATGAGACAATGCCTTTATGATTTTATGGACATAAAAGGAAACAATTAACCAAGTAAAAGATGATATCAGAGTGGGTGTGTGATTTAGCATTTCTTATAGATGTCACTGGATACCTAAATGAACTGAAAATCAAATTACAAAAACAAGGACAATTGGTTCATGAACTGCATGGACATGTCAAAGCTTTTTGTAATAAACTAAGATTGTTGGAAAGTCAGATAAGAGCTAAAAATTGTTATAATTTTCCTACTCTAGCAACTAATAAAAATATCCCTTATAATCGTTATGGAGAAGAACTGAAGGCACTAATAGAGCAATCTGATACAAGGTTTGCCGACTTCCAAAACAAAGACTCCACATTCGCTATATTTGCTCGTCCGATGGATGCTGATGTAAATAATGTGCCAGAAAACTTACAGATGGAACTTATTGAGCTTCAGGCGGATTTAGTGCTAAAATCACAATTTAACAACATTGATTTAACGGATTTTTATAAATTTTATTTGGTGGAAGAAAAATATCCAAATTTACATGCCTTTTCAAGAAAAATCATTTGTCTTTTCAGTAGCACATATGTGTGAACAGTTTTTTTCGAGGATGAAATACAATAAATCAAAAATTCGGACAAGAATAACGGACGAAAACGTCAAATTCTATGCGATTATCCTTAAGTAATATTAACGTCAATATTGATAGTCTCGTAGTTAGAGTACAATCTTCACATTAAGTTATGTCGTTCATTATATTATAAAATTTATGTAGAGTTTTATACCAAAGCATTATATTATAAATAAATGAAATATGAAGTAGCAACTTGTTTTAATTCGTTTAATATTAATTTATTTTATTTAATAATTTCGTCTGGCCCTTGACTTGGAGACAGAATGATAATTTTGCCTCCGAACTAGGAAAGGTTGCCCATGCCTACTCTAAAACTCCAACTACAGAAGAAGTTGGCATATTTAACAATGGTCTAAATCAGCGGTTCCCAAAGTGTGTTCCGCGGAAACCCAGGGTTCCGTGATAAAATTCAGGGATTCCGCGAGACAAGGTGCCCTTTATATCATTCTTGTTTCATAAAAATGGGCAGGTATTTTAAAAAAATTAAATTTAAGTTATGTAAAAAGTTACTCAAAAAAAGATACAAAAAAATTACGTTATTCATTATTTAAATACATGAAATACATTTCGTTATGGAATCTGAAATATGTACTGCAAAATAAGTAAGATCAATTTTAATGAACTGAGAGGTAATGGAGAAAAATTTTACAAGACAGCTGAGGAAATGTGCGTAAATACATTAAAAATTATGTAGGTGGCCCATCGTCTACTGACTGTGACGTCACTGTACCAGCAGCACGGCCTGTATATTATAGTGTGGTCTTGGTTTCACGCGATCCAGCCAATCAGGACGTATTATCTTATCGTCAGAATATCATAAAAGACCTAAAACTAAACATCACCTCATTGCTTGTTATGATTTCGTTAGAACTAGAACAAAATCATTCACTGTTGCACTGTGGATTGCCGAATCAGTTTATTATTTATGATTATCGTATTTTTATTCTATTTTACGTTCATTTTCTACTCATTAAGATTGCAGTTTGTGCTTTTATAAATCAGGTAAAACTCTTATCACTAACTTTTTATAATCTTTTCTTTAAAAAAAAAAAAAAAAAAAAAATTGGATATAGGGATTCCAATTTAACAATGGATTGATGTTAAAATATGGATCATTCAAAGAAACAGGAGATACCATTATCAATAAAACAGAAACCGTGGAATATGCAGATGTAGAGATTTCAGAACTCGCCCAACCATCAACTTCCAGTTCCGTTAAACTACAAGAAAAGATTTTACCATCTAATTTTGTGAAAACATCAGTGAAAAAATGCAAATTCGATAAAATTTATTTGTCATTAGGATTTACTGGTACTAGTGATGAAGAAGCTCCAGATGTCGTGTGTTTATTTTGCAATAAATTATTAGCAAACAGTTCATTAGTACCAGCGAAACTAAGGAGACATTTTGAAACAAATCATCTGAACTATAAAGACAAGGACATTTCTTTTTTTAAAAGAAAGTTGGAAAGTCATGATAACTCCAAAAGTTTTATGCAAAAAAAAAAATTAAAACAGACAACGAGAATGCAACATTAGCATCATATAAAGTATGTTATCGCATTGGTCTTGCCGGTGAGGCACATGTAATAGGTGAGTCACTTATTAAAGGTTGTGTAAAAGATATTGTTTCATGTATGTTTGACGAAGAGTTAGCTAAAAAGGTTGATGCTGTGTCTCTTTCTAATAATACTGTATCAAGGCATATTAAGAATATCGCTAATCATATTGAAAATGAACTTACATCACGATTGAAGGTTTGTGACGCTTATGCTTTGCAATTAGATGAGTCCACAGACGTTGCGGGGTTGGCAATTTTACTTGTGTTTGTTCGGTATGACTTTAAGGAAAAAACTGAAGATTTGCTGTTGTGTGAAAGTCTGGAACTAAACGCCACAGGGAAGGATATATTTAACCACGTTGATAATTTTAGGAAAACATGAAATAAGGTAGGAAAAATGTATTGCCGCGTACAGTGACAGAGCTAAATCAATGGTAGGAACAATAGCTGGTGCTGTTACACGAATTAAGAATGTTGCAAGAAATTGTATCTCTAATCACTGCATTCTTCACAGATATGCATTAGTTACAAAACAAATTCCAGCCACATTGAAATCAGTTTTAGAAGAAGCAGTTCAAATTATTAATTTTATAAAAAGTCGGGCGTTGCAATCACGGATTTTTAAAGTTTTGTGTGAAGATATGGGTAGTCTTCAAGCCAATTTACTTCTACATACGGAAGTAAGGTGGTTGTCACGAGGTAGAATTCTTGCCAGATTTTTTGAATTGCGGAAAGAACTCTTAATGTACTTCACTATCGATAAATTTAAATTATCTGACAGATTATCAAACACATCATGGTTATTAAGATCTGCTTATTTAGCTGATATATTTGCAAAATTGAATGGGTCAAGTGCGACTTTACAAGAAAAAGAAATTAATATTTTTCAGGGTCAAAGATAGGTTGTTGTCACGTAAATTAGAATACTGGATATCTGCTGTGGAACAAAATACTTTTGACTGTTTTCCAACTTTAAGTGAATTTCTCCAAGAATCTGAACTAGGCATAGATAACGAAATCCGTAATGACATTAGAAGTCATCCCTAATTAAATATTTTCCAGATATTAAGAATGAAGATACGAATAATTGTTGGATACAAAACCCATTCGGAGTAAAAGAAAAACCAGAAGGATTTCTGCCAGAAGAATATGAAAGTTTAATTGAAATTAGCTCAGATTCTAAATTAAAGACTAAATTCGAAGCAGTTCCAATAACAACTTTCTGGTCTGATATATATGACGAATATCCTTATTTATCAAAGAGGGCTATTCGGTTTTTGTTACCATTTACAACTACATACATGTGTGAATCTGCCTTTTCGAAATACATTGATACAAAAACTAAATACCGCAGCAAACTAAATGCTGCACCAGATATGCGAATTCAATTATCCAATATTGAACCAAATTTTGAAAGGATATTAGAATCCAAAAAGCAAAAGCATACTTCTCGTTAAACCTAGCTAAAGTTTTATCAAAGATTCTCACACTATGTGAAAAATATAAATATGAAACAAAGAGAAATCATAAAAAGGTAGCTTACTTATTAAAGGATTTTTTTTTTTTTTTTTTTTCATTTTAATGTTTTCTAGTTTTTAGGAATGAAATAAAATTGAATGTTAACTTTTAAAACTGTTACTTTTCAGTCTCATTTATATAAATAAAAGTTTGTGAAAATGTATTGCAT
Organism: Mastigoproctus giganteus; assembly: GCF_048544385.1. NCBI lineage: Eukaryota > Metazoa > Arthropoda > Arachnida > Uropygi > Thelyphonidae > Mastigoproctus > Mastigoproctus giganteus. The sequence goes on from NC_143580.1 coordinate 218,464,390, forward strand.
TTATTTCAATTTTTTGTATTAAAAGTTGTATCAAAGATGTTTTAAATAAATGCCACTACCATAATTTTGTAAAACATTTTTGTCCAAATATATTTTTTTTAATATAATAACTATATATATAGTTAAGGTTCCATAATTTTTGAAACAGTGTATAGGGGTTCCGCGACAAAAAAAGTTTGGGAACTGCTGGTCTAAATTATAAACCCACACCCAGCCATATCCCCATACTGGACTTCCTAGATCACCTCCACAATAGTTTAAAAAACGTTCAGGACAACCAAGCCAAGGTGAGGGAAGTGAACATCAACTAGGCTGTATCATTGACCGATACAGCCTTGTTGACATTCACTTCCCTCAGCCCGTTTCACCAGCTCCTACCTGACACCATAGTAAGTTGCCCTACTTTGAATATATCCTTTTGTCTTCATATTACTTTTCATTTGTTTAAATGCACATAGGGCTGCTTGCTATTTGTAGTTTTATTTGTACTAATAATTTTGTATTCTTTTTACATATTAATAAATATAAATTTTCTCATTTTGTATTACTTATTTGTTTTTATTATATTCCCTTTATTGACATAAACCATGGGTGGGCAACCCACGGCCTTAAGGCCACATGCGGCCTTCTAAGATCTTATGTGCAGCCTTTGTCATACAAAGATGAAATAAAATCATTAAATAATCCTACTACTTTTAAACTAATATTTTTTAAAATTAAATATTCAGAACGTTTTAATAATAAAAAGCTTTATTTTTTTTTCACAATATAGAAACGTTATTCAGATAATTAAAAAAGGAAAATACCAATTTTTTCTAAAAAGTAAAATATATCAGTTTAACTTTTTCTATTTATTTAAAAATCGTTTTTATGTACCACAAATGATAAAAAACAAAAGCTATTTTAATAAAAGAAATTCTAATCCTCTGTTAAGTTTGTTAAAATAAAAAAAATATTTTAACAGAGTTAATAATTTGACAAAAATAGTTTATTTTAAAATTTAAATTGTGACATCGTGATTTTTTATCTGTTGCTTTTATGTGCATATTTGTAACTGTGAATATTTTGACAACCGTATGTATTCTTGTCTTGAGTTTTGTAATCCTGTAATTTCTTGTTTTATTTCACAATTGCTTAATTTTTAGATTGCCCATCATGTCCAAAAAAGTTAAAAGGAAGTTGAATGATGTTGTTGTTTGTTATTTGGTTTTTAGGAGCATTAGCAACTAAGGCCATATTGCTCCGGGATATGCGGTGGTCATTTCCCTGACCTTTCCGCATCCTCCGTATTTGGTGGTGACGGGCTTGAACGAAGTTGAATGAAGAAAACAGAACATTTAAAGAAGATTGGGAGATGCAGAATTTTCTTATTTCTGTGAAAGACAAAATGGTTTGTTTGATATGTAATACAGCACTAACAACATTAAAAAAATACAATGCAAATCAACATTATCTATCTCACAAGGACCATAAATAAGTAAAATTAGAAGGAGAAGCTTGTAAATCTGCACTTCAAAAAATGAAGAAAGAAAAACAGCACCAGGAAAAGGCTTTTGGTGCTTTTATAAAGCAAGGAACTTCTGCAACTGACATTACATACAAAATAGCACATGTACTTGGAAAAAAAGGAAACCATTTAGTGACATCGAATGATAAAAGAATGTATTATTGAAGCAGTAGGATGTTTAGACCCGGAAAAAGTTGACAAATACAAACAATTACCTCTCTCTCAAGGAAAAACTATAACTAATAGACAACATGAATTAGCTCAGAATGTAGGAGAACAACTTCAGGTAATAATTCACTCTAAAGATGTATATTTTTCAATAGCGTTAGATGAAACCACCGATAGAAATGACTGCTCAAATATTATATTTTATTCGTGATATAACTGAAGATTTTCATTATTATGAGGAACTACTGGCTTTGGGTATGCTCACTGGGAGGACTCGTGGAATTGATATTTTTAACAACTTTAAAGAAATGTGTCTTGAGAGAGGACTAAACCTTGGTAATCTGGTGAGTGTATGCACGGATGGTGTTGTTGTTGTTATTGTGGTTTTTAGGAGCATTAGCAACTAGGGCCATATTGCTCCGGGAATATGCGGTAGTCATTCCCTTGACCTTTCCGCATCCTCCGTATTTGGTGGTGACTGGCTCGAACCCCGGTCTAATCAAGAAGTGTGTGCTACGCACTGCTGCTCCTTCCCACCTGGCTACAAAGGCGCCCATGGATGGTGCACCTTCTATGAGAGGAAAGCAAGAAGGATTCGTTTCATTGTTAAAAAAAAGAAAAGCCCAATTTAGAAAAGTTAATTTCGTTCCACTGTATATTACACAAACAAAACCTTTGTGCTAAATCCTCCATATTGAGCAATACTTTGGACAAAATTATTGCAATTGTTAACTTTATTCGAGTAAATGCTTTAAGACACCGCCAATTTTGAAGCATGCTTATATTGGATGATGAGACATATAATGTCGACTTGCCATATTATTGTAAAGTGTGCTGGTTATCAAAAGGACAAATTTTAGTAAAAGTTTTGGCTTTGTGTGAACAAATTAAAAAATTTTACGAGGAACAACAAGAATGTGATTTATTAGATGAAGAATTTTGTAGAAATGCTGCATTTTTGTGTGATACTATGGAAAAGCAAAATGAATTAAATGTTTATTTGCAGGGAAAAACAAGACATATATATGACATGTGGCAAAAAATTCAGGTATTTCGAAAAAAAAAATAATTTTTTACAAAACTCTTCTCTAAATCAGAAATATCCGGGGGACATTTCCCTCATTTAAAAAATATGTTAAAGGAGCAGAAATATGTTGTGACACTTTCAAAGACTACGTAACCGTATTGGACATGCTAATTGAAGAATACAATGATAGATTTTCTGATTTCGAAGAACATACTTTAGAAATGAAATTGGCGTATGAGCCACATTTAGTTGATATCCTGATGGCACCCACGGAACTACAGATGGAATTAATTGAATTAGGAGAAGATAATATGATAAGGACTTTTTTTGATACAAAAAAAATCCTATTGAAATATGGAAAAATGCAGTTGAATACCCACGTTTACATCAACATGCTCGTCAACTGCTGTCTTGCTTTGCAACTACGTATCGTTGCGAATCAACTTTTTCATACCTTACACAAATTAAGTCATTTAAGGACTCAGATATCTGATATTCATTTAGAAGACCAACTCAAGTTGCATACAACTAAGATGGAGTCTAATATCCAGTTGTTATCTAATAAAAAACAAACCCAAAAATCTCATTAGTTAATTATCAAAAAAGATGTTTTGGCTGAAACCAATGCATTCTGATGAGTTTAGCTCATTAAAAACGTGAAATCGAAGTGGTTTCAGCCGAGATATCTTTTTTGGTAAGCAACTCAACCACTAAAGCATCAAATCTTCAACTCAGTTAATTCATATTAAATTATTTTTTACAATAGTACAGTTTTTTCTAATTATTCTTGTATAATACACAGAGAGAATGTTAAATAATTGCTTTAAATTTTCATTTGAATAACAATTTAGAAAATAATTTATTATCTTTATAATCATATTTTTTTAAATTTTGTGTTCATATAAAATGTAGGCGGATGTATTATGATGAGAATATTGTAAAAAAAATATTGAAATTTATTTGCCTTTTCTATAGTTATATGTAATAAAATTTAACACTGATAATTAAGTATGTTTTACTTCGTAAGTAGTGGTTCGAAGGATCGGTGCGGCCTTTCCACTATAAATGAATATGGCCTTTTATTCAAAAAAGGTTGCCCACCCCTGACATAAACCTTAAAATTTAATCACCTTTTTTCGACAAAAGTGTTGTCGAAAAGTTTCGACAAAAGCCCTTTAGGCCTGGTTTTAGGGGTAAAAAGAAAACAACCCTCATTAAAGTTAAATTTAAGTATCTACTTTATACAGGGTAAAACAACTTTTAGCTCAGATTTTTCAATAATGAGATATTTCAATTACAATTTTATTGGAATTTTTAAAAAGGCATTTTCTCAAAACTTGCATTTTTTGAGTTGTGCTGGTTTTCTTCTTAAGTAGCAACATGATATTGCCAAGAGGGATGTCTTTTGTGTGTTTGATGTAAAGAGTATGAGGTTAGTGACAACCCAGAGCATAGTTATGGGCCTTTATAAGAGCTTGAAGAACAGGGTAGTTGTCCTTGAAGGATTGGGGGGGGCCCCTCCATCTCTCAGCTGCCCACTTCAATGCCAGAGCATCAGGCAACAACAGCACAACCCCAAAGGCAGAATGCACTGGTCCCACAGGAGCTTGGAGCCAGTTGTATACTGCAAGTGGAAGGTGCAACATTTTACACTTTAGTCAATTTTCCTTAACCTACCTATACACAACAACATTATTACATTAAGGATAATTTGCAAACTGGGAACCTTTATTACATTACAATTCAGAAATTCGTGCAGAAAAAAGTAAAAGACCGTCATATAAAACATTATCTCTCCAGTGGGTTACTTAGAAAAAAAATTTTTATTTTACCTCCTGTTCTGCAAAATATTATACTCTTAATTAACACACCCTATCACTTTCCTTATAAATGAAGTATTTTTCCATTCAAAATTAAGGTTTATATGATAATTTAAATGTAATAGTACAATTAAACAATTTTAAATCAGAATTAAAACAACTAGAGGAATAACGACAAGGGTGGGAACTCTCCTTTACTTTTTAATCTATATATCAATAAGGTAACAGAAGACTGGGAAAAATTATGCTCCAATGGGATTCCAATTTCAGCACAAACAAGTCTCAACTCTACTATATGCTGATTACCAAGTTATTTTAGCTGAATCCAAGACAGAATTACAAAAAACAGCTCACAATCTTTTCAGAATTAGTTCATATTTGGTATAGAAATATCAAACCAAAACTATGGCCATGCAAGGAAAGGAATTATTACCAGCAAAAATGGCCCTATAACAGAACAAGTAAAAACATTTAAATACCTCAGAAATACAATTTCAGATTTAAGAAATTGTAGATATGGAGATGGCCCTATAACAGAACAAGTAAAAACATTTAAATACCTCAGAAATACAATTTCAGATTTAAGAAATTGTAGATATGGAGAGTAAAATAATAAATTTCAACAAAATGAATATCATTAGAAGACACTTCAAATAAATATATGTCAAAAGATAATTGTGACTCCATAAAATAATCTCAAAGCCAGCCTTAATGTTTGGCTGAAAAACTTGGATCTTGAAGAAAAAAGATGAAGGTTGGAGGCACTACAAATGAGATTTCTTAGGCTGCTTGGGGGGTACTCATTGAGAGACCATATCCCTAACCACACCATTAGAAAACATTTAGGCATCAGCAATATAGTGGAAGATATAGAACACAGTTGAGCAAACATGTAATCAAGATGACTGATGAAAGGCTACCTAAGAAGGCTGTTTTATATGCCACACGGATGGAGGAGTGTTGCAAGACCCAAAAAAAGATAGATAGACCAATTCAAGTCTTGGAATGGGCCTTAATGGCCCAATCCCTAATCATAGAGAAGAATTCTAAATGACAGCTATACTCCAGAATAGTGTGCACTTCCAGATACTTTAGCTAAATCCAAGATAGAATTACAAAAAACAGCTCACAATCTTTTCAAAATTAGTTCATATTTGGTATGAACTTATTTTGAAATTATAAATTTCAAAATTATTTTCTTGGTTTCGGCATTGTTTGCCACCGTGTGGTTTGCTGCTGGGTTTATCTAGTTCTGGCTATCATGCTGCGTCATTGTGGTAACCGTTTTTTTTTTTTTTTTGCTGGGGTGTGCTGTCATCACATTTTTTCTTATTTGTTAGTTGTTTGGGGTTTTTTTTTTTTTCCTTGTTCTGTCCCAATGGAATACATGAATGCAAAATTAAAATTGTTGTTTGGTTTGGAAAGGGACAGATGTAAGGTTGTGATTGAATGGTGTATGCATGTGAAATTGATTACCTCTGAGTGTGTTACCAGTGTGGATGTCTGATGAAATTGGCTGAGCGAAAGGACTGTATGAATGGATTTGAGTGGGTGTTTAGAAAGAAAGAAAGGGGCCAATCCTCATCACATTAAAAGATCTGTTTGCAAGGGATCATGGTTTTCTGAAAGTAATTTAAGTATAATTGAGGTGCTTCTCACCTATGTTTGGGTTGAGAAAGTGAGTAACTGGAGGAATTTTTGTAGAGAGGTTTGTGTGGATTGTGTTTGCAAGAAAGGAGTATGATAGGCGGGGTGGGTGCTACTGTTAAATTGATGAGAATAAGTTTGGCAAAAGGAAGTATAAAAGAGGTAAGAGAGTGAATGGGCACTGGGTGTTTAACGATGGGGTAGGGTTTAATGAGGCACTTCACAGCGTTTTCTCATGGTCGTGGAAAATCGGAGTAAGGAAATCCTCCTGGACATAATACTTCCATTTTGCCTGGTACCACTGTAGTATCAGACTGGACTGTTGATTATCTTTTATGATTGTCTGGGGAACAAAGATTTTAAGCATATAGCAGTAAAATACTCTCTTCATTTCACTGACCCTGAAACTGGTGCTAACACCAACAGTATTGAGGGAACATGGAGTGCTATTAAACGGCAACTGACAGAGGACTATAGATGGTCAGTTTGACTCCTACCTCGCAGAATATGTGGCGGTGGCATAGGCACTCTAGTAGCAAAAACCTAATGATGGAATTCTTGAATGCAGTTTGGAAAGTATATATCTACCTTCAACCCAGGACTAATGAGGCGAGTTTTCTGTTTTTGTTTCATTTTTTGTGAGAAAACAAAAAAAAAAAAAGTTAGGTTTTTACGTGACCTCAGGAGGGATAGAAGCAAAAAACTGGTTGTTGGCTGCAGGTGGGACTCATGAGGTGATTTTTGTTTGTGTGGCCCAATTTGGGGCAGATTCAAGCAAAAGAAGTGTGGGTTTTAATTCAGCAAAAAACAGAGGAAGAAGATTGGCACCTGCCAATCACTGCCTTCTTTCTCTGTTTATCGCCGAAGTGCAGAAGTGAACCCATAATCTGGAGTTTTACCAAAGTTTTTTCATGGCATGCCTCTTACTGATTATTAGTAGTATTAGTTTTTGTTTCTTTCTAACATTCGTAATACATATGTTTAGGAAAGCACCTGGATTTTACAGATGTTAGAATAAATCACAAGTAACGAATTACGGTAACTCGTTAATTACTTGTAGCATTTAGTACGTGATTACCCAATCACCTCTCATCCAGCAATTGTAATGTGTACTCGCATCCAAATGAAAGGATGGGGGTACACATTACGATAGAAAAATAATTTAATTGCAGTAGATGAATAATAGAAAAATTTAGCGCAAGAAATTTCAAATAATTTGAGGTGGGATAAATGACAAATAATAAGTGACAGTTTTCAATTCAACAAAAAAGCTAAAAATTACTTTAATGATATTAAAACCCTGATGGTCCTTCAGGAATAGAAGAGTTAAAACAATACAGTCCAATTTCTCTCGTTGTACAATAAAGAGTATTCTTGGTTAATTTTTATTTCATAAAAAGATGCTTTTAAGGCACTTTCGTTTCTTTGAGATTAACTAGGTTTACTTAATGACCTAGGTATTACATATGTCAGTATGTGGAACCTCTTAGGATGCAAAAAGCTTTTAACAGCAGATATTATGAAAATTTAAATTATTCGAGCATCAGTACGACAAAACACAGAACGTACTATAACACCAACAACACCCTTTCTTTGCAAAAAAAAAAAAAACTGGTACCCATTCTAACTCTCCAAAACAGACAACTTACTTCATTAACAAACAAGTTTAGCCACAACTATCTACGGCAACTGTAAGAATTAATAAACTATAAACTAATACCAATTTAAATAATAATAATAAAAAAAAAAACTTTCTAAGAAGAAATAGATAGCATGCCTCACAAAATGCTAAATTCCTGCAAATTAGAGAGTAATCTGTTCAGATTTTCATCAAGTTCCTCAATATCAGGCAGGTTATCTCTCGTTTCTAAAAGGCATGGAGTGCATTGATACATTACTCACAATTCTACAAGAATCGCCAATTTCAGAAGCAGCACAAAAAATTTAAACAACGCACTAAAACTTCACTATTTCCAGATCATAAGCCAAATAAATTCTGAACTACTGCGAGGCACAACAGCACATAGCTCACTAATTTATATTCTGCGTGCTCTTTGCTCCGCGAACTAGACGCCCTCTAGACAATTCATCAAAATAATGCAAATTTCTTTTTCAAAAAAATTTAAGGATTGGCTGGGCTCTTAAAATCAGAAGGGCACTAGTGGTGAGCATGACTGGCTGAGTAAGGTGTCAGCAGAAATATATCCCCTTCATTCTTTCACTCTTATTATCCACACCTCTTCAGAAAGTAGGGATGTGGAGTATAAGACAAATACAAATGTACAGTCAGTCCACCGGCCTCCGTAGCCGAGGGGGCAGGAGCGGGAGTGCAGTAGCACACGCTCTTTGAGTAGACCGGGGTTCAAGCCCTTGACTGCGGTCAATCTGCCAACCCGTACTGGACCAGCGTGGCAGATTATGGTCCATTTCCCTCAGCATGAATTGTTGAGGAGGCTTTCATCCTGCAGTGGGTTGATAATGGCTGCACTTTACTTTTACAGTCAGTCCTCGTATAACACGTGTTTACACTACACGAATTCGATCATACACGATTTATAAATAGGGGAACGATATCTTATATAACACGAATCGAATTCGCTTATGCACGATTCGCCTTTGTGTTACAAGAAATGGCAGTCGAACGCGAAATCACCCCAACTGAACGCAACACGATAGGAATGAAGAGAAGATTCTGAAAATGTATTTATGTTTTATATCAGTGAAGGGGAAACACATCGCACCATAATAACGTAAAAACCAACACAATTCCAGCTATCAGTATAATCGCAAATGCAATTAGATCGAGTTTACTACCAGTTTATAACAGATTCCACTAGCAGAAACGCAACTGGAAATTGTTTTTATTGTTTTATGGTAGTGACCACTAGAAATGTGCTTTAGTAAAATGTGTGGTGTTAATAGTGTATCTCTGCCTTTACGGTGTTGTTTATTCAATTGCTACACGCGCGCAGCTTTGTTTATGTGTATTAAGCGTGCCTCCTCGTTTTGTAATTGCCCTAAAAATGAGCAAAATACTTAAAAGGTGTGAAAAGGAAGCGTCCTGGTGAAGACACTGCAGATTCAGAGAGAAAAAGAAAAGCAATATCGATAAACAGAGGCGGATCAAAAATTCTTACCCGGGAAAATTTACAGTGGCCTCATACTATGGTTTATGGCCAAAATCACACCTGCCTCTGGCCCACCGCGGTTTCCCCGGTAAGGCTTATGACCAGTCCGCCTCTGTCGATAGAAAAAAAATATGAAATTGTGAAACGATTTGAGCGAAATGAAAGACCATGTGATATTGCACGTGCTACAGGCCTAAATGAGGCAACGCCGAGAATTACAAAGAATGCAGAGAAAATAAAAACAACTTTCATTGCAGAAACAACTCAAAGTGTAATTAATCAAAAGCCATTAGATCAAGACACAAAGAATTGGAAGAGATGGAACGGCTGTCATCTGTTTCGATAGAAAATCAAACAAAAACAAGTTTGCTTACGATAGAAGCAAAAGCAGTAGCAATATTCTATTACCTAATAGTCGTAATAAAATACGTATTTTATTACGATTATTTATTGTGTTTGGTAATGTTTTCGTTACAAATGTGTGTTCAATCTTGGGTGGTCGGCACCTAACCCTATTTTTCCCATAGGGCCTGTTATTTATATTGCACGAGGGTTTCTAGGAACACAACTATCGTGCTATACGAGGACTGACTGTATACAAAAGTACAAGCTGAGAAGCCTCTAGCAACATAAATTCAGGTGTCAGTAGTGGCTCACAAGCATAATTATTTTGCAATTTGAGAAAAAATTCGATCTGGTTGAAAATGTTAGTTGGTAACACAAGTTTTTCTTTTTTTTTTTTTTTTTTTTCTTTTTTATAATAATTTATAAAATATTTTCTTGTAATTTAATTTACTTTTCAGATAACTGAATTTTTCTGTTCCATTGTATTTTTTTCCCTAACTCCACCTATGAAACTAGCCTACGCAGATTATGGTACATACCGGTATATACTTTCAATATTTAAATTTTAAAAATATATAATATAGGGTCAATCAGGTCTTTCAATCTCTAACAAGTTTATACCTGAGCATCTATATGGATTTCTTAGTGCATTTAACAAACTTAGAGAGAGAGAGTATTAAGCTTTTTATATTAATCTATTTTATACCCTGAAGATCTTCTATATTGAGTAAACCTACCCTTGGACAATGGATTCGTTGCAGCATGGATTCAATGAAGTGTAAAAAAGCGTGTAACAGGGAAGGAAGCTACTCCATGTTAACGCAACGGTTCCCGAGTTGCAAATTTGATTATTGCATATATCTACTCCAAACAGTTCGTTCTACTTCATCCCACTAATTCTCAATTGCATTGAAATATAGTGACTGAATTCAGTTCATATTTCTTAAACCATTTTTTCACAATTCTGGCTTTGTGACACGGTGCATTACTCTATTGTAAGAACCCATTTCCAGATGGGTACACCACACCCATAAAAGGATACATCAGAAAAAAATTGTCAGGCATCCTGTGGCATTCAAATATTCCTCCACTTGTATCAAGGGGCATAATGTGCAAAACACGTATACATAAAACACACATGTAACACAACAGTCTGCACCGTTGACACCTGGTAAGATGGGTCCACAGATCCGACCACAAGAATCGCCTTTGCTTGAAATGTTACTTGTCGTTGTAGTACTAGTAGTAATAGAACTCTAAGACAATCAGCAACTTAGGATGCATTGGGCCATACACTACTCAACAAAATTAATGGAACAAAATGTTTTTCATGAACATTTTATTGTGAACTGTTGTCGAAGGCTACTATTAGACATAATCGGCATCCTGGCATACAATTTCCAAGTGTTCAATAGAAATCAATCTGCCACCTAACAGAGCCGCACATTATGCAAATTTTTCGTGTCTGAAAAAACAGGTTGCGACTACACCATTCATTTGCGTTTTTTGGCATACTCGCTGGGACAGCCACATCTACAGTACTCAGGATGGCGAGTCATCATCCTTTACATAATTGTTTGAGATAGGGGGCTGTTGGACGACTTGAAGCTGGACAGTTGCAGGTGGCACATTAGCTTAATTTGCCAGGCAGTTTCGTTTCGGCAGTATGGAAGCAGTTTCAGGAGACAGGAACCATTACAAGAATAGCTGGCCGAGGGCTACACCCCTTGGCGACTCTGTTGAACAGTTTTCAAGGGGCGGCAGCCCCTAGAAAACTGTTCTTTTATAATTTTTGCCTTTTTTAACCATAAAAAGGAGTCTCCCAAATTTGACACCCAGGGCAAGTGCCCCACCTTAGTTACCCTACTAATTGAGAGGTAGCACTTTCGATTAAGTGCACTCAAAATAAACACATAATTAAAGAATTTTCACTGTAAGAAATAATAATAACTCTACATGCAATCACTTACACTGGGTAACTATTTTATTACGGACACATACCCTTTTCATGAAGTGGAGCATGCCGTCAAAAACATCTTCATACGATGCGATATAAGTAGGGATGCTGTATCTGAGCAATGGCAATTAGTGCGAAAATGGACAATACGAAAGATTTAAGTGACTTAAGTCAACACCAGTATTAGTATCTCAGAAATTGTAATCCTTATCGGGTTACCATGTACAACTGTGGCTCGTGTCCTGAGATTAGTCTGATAACCAAATCACAGCCATTTTTCATTGCTTTATATTCACCTAGAGTATAAAGCCAATTAAAATAAACGCCAAACATACACAGAAGCAAACTTAAATCTTAGAGATCTGTGGTTCATTCTACTGGCAATACTAACAGTTAGAGTTTATTACATAAAATTTCTTCTTCTTCAAGAGGAGTGTTTCCATTTACAATGGGTTTCCTCAGCGTACAAGTTATTTCTTGTTAGGAATTTTTTTCCCGCCATAAAGTGCGGTTCAAGGTGTCTTGGTCAGTTAAGCCTCGGGCTGTCATGCACTCCCGTACTCCATCCATCCATGTCCTCCTAGATCTTCCTCTTCTCCTTCTTCCCGGAGGTATCCGTTCCAGGATAGCATCTGGATATCTGTTTTCTTGCATCCGTTTTACATGTCCATACCATGTTAGACACTTTTCTCTGATGGTGTCAATGTCTTTTTCACTTCCATTTTTTCCCTTGTCTTCATTCCGTTTTTTGTCTCTTCTAGAAGTTCCTGCTGAGCGTCTCCAAAAATCCATTTCTGTCGAGAGCAATGTTTTCCACTCGCCTATTCAATGTCCAGGTTTCTGCTCCATACAATAGAAGACTTTATACAATCGCTTGAAATATAAGTTTTTGTTTTATGTAGGATATTTTTGCTCCACAAAACAGAGTTTAACATGCCGATAGCCTTTCTGCCGTCTGTAATTCTTATTGATCTCTGCTTGGGATGATCCATCACTTTGTAAGATTGATCCCAAATATTTGAATTTATCAACTTGTTTGATTTTAAAACCTGCAATATTTAGAATGTGTCCTGGCCCTGAAGACAGTTCAGTCCTGCTAAAATTGATTTTTAGACATTGTTTATATTCCTCAAACAATTGACAACATGCATACTTTGCATCTTCTAAGTCTTGTGCTATCACCACCTGATTGTCTGCAAAAAGTAAATTGTGAATATGTGTTCTTATTAATCGGCAATCCCATTTTATTACATTTTTTTGACCAGGATCTTATAATCACCTGCTTATCCCTGCCAGCAAAATTTCTGTATATCACTGACTGACAATATCTCCCCACCTGCTCTGGCAGCCTGTCTACACTGTTTAGAAAACTTGTCTGAGTATACAATTATCCCCAGGTCTTTTTCGTTCTTCACTACCATTGGTTGCCATCGTTACACCTTACATATTTTATACAAAGTTGTTTTTTTTTTTTTTCCCCCAAAATACGTAAGACTTTGGTAATATCATTTTTTTCCTTTTCACATTTCTATTTGCTTGTGGCATGTTGGTTGTACTCCATAATAAAATTCCTAAACTACAAGACAAATTACTTTTCGAAAATTATCTTAATTTTATAACCAAGTTCTTTTATGAGATTTTTTCACTTTGGAAATAGAAGGGTGCTGCTCTGCTGCTGTTATATATGCTTTGGTACATTCTTTCTTTTATGTGTCTGCCTTCTGTATTACTATCAAGTTCTCCCAATGTTTACAACTTACTGAACGTAACATTTTGATGGACTCTCCACAACAGCAGTACGTGAAATTTTGATCTAAACAATGCAACATGCAAAGTGGGGGGAGGAAACCAGTGTCATATTAGGGCCATCTGATAACTAATTTATCTGCCCATGTGTATATGTGCTTTGCATGTATTCTCTATTCAAGTACATGAGAATTACACCTTTGTGAATTATCAACCAACTACCTCAGCCACGGACTGAAAAACAATGCCCATAAACGTCCCTCGCCACCACTCACGAGATTTGAACCCCTGCATTTTTCCATTCGGTGTGGGGAGGACAGTGATTATAATCACTGTGCTACAATGGCTCAGACAACAAGCAAAGTAGTGGAAGTAGTAGTGGTAATGGTAAATAATGCAAGAAAGCAAGCATGTATTGAGGCTTTAGCATCAGACGTTAACTACAAAATCATTTTGTAATAAATGTTTTTGATATTCACCATTAAAAAGTCATTTGACCTTTCCTTGGTCTACTGGAAATGTGCTTATAGCCCAAGCTAATTTTCTTTAGGAAAGATCCCAGTGTAAACTACTAAAGAAATACATTTCTATGACATGTGCATTATTTGTATAAAGTTAAAGTCTGACACAAAGCCCTCAATATAGTATCAGCCAAAATAACAAAAAAAAAAAAAAAAAAAAAATTAGTTCACCTGTCTTTCAAGAATTTGTCCAGTTCTTTGAATTTATTCAACCCATCCACTTTTACAACAGATGGAAGCCTGTTCCAACAATGAACCACTTGCTAGCTGAAGGCAAACTTCCACACATCCATCCTTCAACTCGAATATATGACTACTCGTGTGTGCTCTCAGCAAGTTGAAGAATGCCGTTAACGTTCATCTTACTCAATCCATTCAAAGCTTTAAATGCCTCAATCAGATCTCCCTGCAAGTGCTTAGTTTTGAGATGCTGTAACTTGCATAACTGTCTTTCTAGGCAAGAGCACCATTTTTCTCCCTTTACCAGCCTGGTTGCCCTTCTCTGCAAGATATACAGAATCTATACTCATTGGCTAAAAAGTGTGAAACTTTGTGGAATCAGTGGCAATAAATAAACATAAAGTATGCAAATATAAGTTGTCACATAGTACAATCACATTATATGCTTTCTTGGGGTTTCTTAGTTGTTCCACTAATGGGGAAGACAGGTGATCTTTCAGAAAGGTGTTATTGTTGGAGTACTTTTAGCACGATCTTTCCAATCGAGTTTTATCGTAATTTTATACATTTTATATTGGTTTCATTATTTTTCTCTCTCTGGATTGTTGCTCTTTAAGAACTGTATTCTGTGATCTTTATTATTCCTCTCATAACCAGAATAGTCAGCTGTGAAAACTTTCTGTGGCCATGTGAATCTAAGTTTCTCCAACTGCATAAATTTTTTTGTACGTGAAAGGTGTTCTTGTAAAAAGTTATAAAAACATGCCACCCTCGCCTGAGACCAAGTCAGCCACATTGTGAAAAACACCCATAGAAAAAAAAATATTCCTTGCATTATTGCCAGCTTTCCACCTGGTGTGGAAAGATGATTATATCCACTGTGCTAACAGAGAAGGTTCCCATAGTTGCTTAATGAAAAAAAAACTCTACAGATATGGTAAAAACATGGCAGCACAAGATTTTCCATTAAAATCTAGTTCATTTCCAGATTCTGTAATCAGTTCACCTATTCTTTAGGAAAGATTCTTGATCATTCTTGTCTCCAAGTTCAAATACAATTCATGGTGAAAATGTATTTACAGCTCTTCAAGGGTTTGCTGTTTGCATGCTCTAAACAAACTGATTTTTCAATGGTCTTATTTTGATTAGTACAGATTTTGAAATTATGACAAATGCCATACAATTATCACCAAGACCTTGACTTCATAGTTCACTGAATCAATAGATTTGCAATGACAGTTTAACACTGCCAGAGCCTTTACAGGTCTAGAAATTACCTTTACTTTTCTAAACTTTCTAGCAACATTTCCAATTGACAGAGTCAAACCTCTATTCTATGGCATCTTATTGGTGATTGCTCACATTAGATGCAGAAAAATTCAAATTAAGAAATTTTATACTCATGCAACATTAAAGCTGGAAACGCTTTCAAAATTGTTCTAAAAATTTGCAGACTTGCAAACTATTTTTTTACTTCTACAATTTCTCATTTCCTTTGATCACACAGAATGATTTAATCACAACTGAATAAATTTAAATAAGAAAATGCAATGAAATTTGGTTCATTAATTATAAAAATTACCCACATAGTACAATCTTTGGGTCACGATCCCTTAAGGGATCTTCAAGTTGCAGAAAGATTATTCCTATATACTTATTACTCAAATTTCATTATGGGGTAAATGTGTATACATATGAGGTGTGGCAATAAAGTTCTCGGACTGGTGCCATAAAAAGAACAAGCACAGGAGCTAAAAATGTTTTTAATTTTTATTCAAATTAATCACCTGATTGAATGCACTTATTACACCATTCTAAGTTTCTGAAAAGAGCCAGCAAAGGCGTCAAAGGAGATGATGTTCAGTTCGACAGTTACACTTTTCTTTGTACTGAACATCCTGAAATCTCTTTGCTTTGAGGGCTGTTTTCACCTTGAGAAAGAAGTCTGCTGGCACTAGATCAGAAGAGTAGGGTAGATGGTTGATCTGTACAATGTCATGTTTCATCAGGCATGTCTTCACAAGAGTGCAACAGGTCTTATACACATGTAACACAAGTGTGTAAGAGGCATTGTCATTTTATAAGAACCAGCTGCTTTTCCCTTGAAATTGCAGCCTCACAAGAAAATACACTAATTCTTTGAAGCACCTGTATATAGAATGCAACATTGACTCTTTAGGTATAAAATTCTTTGTGAATTATCAAAAAACATGTTCAGCATCATCTTGACCTCTGTAAAAACAACTTTTTTAATTTTATATCTTGCTCATGATTTTTAAGCCTACAGCATGCTCTGATGTTTCATCTCTGAGTCTTACTAAAACACTCAACACTCATCTCCAGTGACAACAGTTGAGGAAATTAGGATTGTCTTGACCAGTCTGAAGTCTTCACGTGAGGATTAGTTGCTTCTGCTCATCTGCAAGGCTGTGCAGTACAAATTTTGCACCTTCCTTTTCCCTCTTACTACAGAATTTAACAAATCTTCTCCAATTCATCAGCTATCGTTCTGAGGGAACAATGATCTTTTGTCACAATTTCTCAAATTTTTGCAACTCTGTCCTCATTTTGAGAGGTGTGAACATCACTGTCTTAGAACTGCTTCTACCATTCAACACACTGTACAAATTAACATTTAATTACCATAAAGATTTTAACATTTCATCCCTTTCTGTTGCAGATTTTCCCAGTTTAAAGCAGAATTTGATGTTCATTCATTGTTCCGTTGCAAATTGTGACATGGAACATTAATGCTACTAATGAAACTGGTTGTTACTTATAACCTGTCAGCCTACTGGACTACCACCATTTTTTTAAGGAAGTTTGAACTACAATATACAACTTCCGTTTATTTTCAAATTCATTGAACATAACAGCACCAATCCAGGGAAATTCATTGACACACCTTGTATATCATAGTAGATAGATCACCATGTAACATTAAAGTCGACAGGTCACACTACTTGCCTGCCCACTTCAACAGCCACAATTATTGATAAATTACATGGGATTAGAGAACTGTACTGTACTCTTTTTTTCTTTTTTTTTTTTGCAGCTGGCAGGATTTAAAAACTTAGTTAATGTAGCAGCCTCAATATTGACAGCAGAGCACCTTTTAAATTTTTTTTTTAAATAGCAGGTTTTGGCTAATCTGCTAATTAAAAGATGAGACAATGGTGCAGTGGCACTGTTACTCCAGAGCTCCACAACTTTAGAGTCTCTGAAAATTTTAGCAATTACCAATCAAATTACCTATTTGCATGTTTTTAGTGGTTCAGGGCAGCTAGCATTTTTCCTGAGCCCTTCAGTGAATTCAGAGACCTTATTACAGAGACCTTATTTCAAACGTGGCATCTCTGCAAAATAAATTCTTTCTGACAATTACAGTGGGCAATACTGATACCTCCCCACCCCTAAAGTCTTGTCAAATTTCAAGCCTAAAGTTAACTGACAAGGATAGCAACACAATCCCTCTCTATCATTCTTGGGTATGATTGCATTATTACACAATTACATTTTTCCTCATTGAAACATTTTTCAGATAATCATAAATTTTTCAACCAGGTCCTCAGTTTGTGTGGATTTAATGTTATTGGTACCCACAACTATAACCAAAAACTGCATTAAAAATTAATTGAATAAATACACTTTTACCATATAAGTTTGTATAAGTTGTTTAATGAAGTGAAATCATTTCGATACAAGATGTTTTTGGCAGTTTTGGGCATTAACTAAAACCCATGTTCACACCTAAAAAAAAAAAAGAAAAAAAGATTACTGAAGGTGAATTAAGGTTCCTATATCTCAGCCATCCTCACTAGCCCTTTTTAGGCCTGAAGGTGGGCTTTAGTCAAAGCCCAAAACAGTTAAAAATATCTTATATTAAGTATTGAGATGAATACATTTCATTAAACAACTCATGTGGTGAAAGAGTATATTTTTTAAATTAATTACTGTAAGTTTTCAAGGCTATTGACTACGTGCACATATTCGGGGTTAGGACTGATGCAGTTGGCTGCTCAGCACTGCTTGAGGCACCTTGTCATATAAATTTGGTTTTTGCAAGAGTCCCTTTTTCTGAAAGTGTCTGTCTTACATATACAGTCGATTCCAGTTATTTGGAACACGTCGGGAATAGTGCATTTTGGCCAGATTTAAACGGCTGCCCCAATTATGCGGAGTTTCAAGTAAATAGTTAAAAATACAGCTTTACGATTGATTTTCTGTAAGATCAAATAACGTTATGATGAGTAAAATACCGATCACTATACAATGTGTAGTAAGCGCTGGTCATTGTGATCATGTTTGTGAATTGAAGTTTAATTCTATTAAACAGCGATTCTAATTAGCAAAAATAGGAGGAATATTATCCACCGGATATAAAAGTAAAGATATACTGTATTAAGTACAATTTTACACTTTATTACGTTACCAATTAAAAAATTAAATGATACGTGAAAATAGGAAGAATATTTTCTCCACAGGTTAGCAAAATAAAAATAAATTTACGCTTATGCACATAGCTTAATTAATACATACTGTAATATGTACATACTAACTAGTTGACATTTCTATTCACTGACATTTGTGGGTGGGGGTTAAAATTTAAAACAGTAAAAAAGATAAGCAATCAATAACAAAGAACACAGCATATACAAATTGCAAGTAACACAATATGCGCAAGTGAGAACGGAGTAACAAGTTACAAAGCTTAAAAAAATAGGAATGAAGAGCAGATTCTGAAAATTAATTTTTTATATGATTGAAGCACTGACAGAAAGCCCAATAAACAGGAGACTGCTAATTGTTTTATAGTTGTGACCTCCAGAAATCCGACCGAACCACATGGTATGGTCAGAGACAATCGTAGAATAATCTCGAGTGCCGCGGTCTCCTGCCCCGATTAAATGGCATGCTGTCCCAATTAAGCGAAGTAAACCCTGGCTATTTTCTCGATTGGGTTCTGTTCTTTAAGATTTGTCCAAAATAAACGGGCTGCCCAGATTAACCGATGGCATAAATAACCAGAATCCACTATATATATATATATTTTTTTTTTTTTTTTTTTTTTTTTTTTGCATAATCTCAATGATCACGAACACTGCTAAGGCTTGAATCAGGAAGAAAAGCCCCACTTGCAAAAACCCAGAGCACAATGCACAAATATACAAGAGCCTACAATGAAGATATACACATTGGCTTTTGTTATTGTGTAATCGCTGCATGGTTCCAATTGCTCATGACAATAATAACTTTCATGTTAGCAAATATGCCAATAACATTAGTTAGCATTAGTTGAGGCATATGCTGCAAAAAAGCAAGCTTATACAGCATCAGCCAAAGGGGGAAAAAAAAAAACCTTCCCATTTCGCCCATCTAGTCACTCCCAATGTTTGTCTCGTTCAGCCTTCAATTTATTTCAGCTATCAACTTGGTAAATTGCTACTATGGATAAAGGGATGGTTGAGTGGAAGAAGGCAGAGAGTGGTAATCAATGGACACTGCTCTTCGTGGACTAATGTTATTAATGGAGTCCCTCAGGGTTCAGTGTTGAGTCCATTGTTGTTTTCTGTATTTATAAAATGATATTGATGATGGTATATCAAGCTTAACGCCAAAGTTTGTAGATGATAACGAAGATTGGCAGGGTTGTTAAGGAGACTAATGACAGCACGCTGCTGCTGCAACAGGATCTAGAAAAGTTGAGCAGATGGGCTAAGAAGTGGCAAATGAAGTTTAACATTGACAAATATAAAGTACTACATATGGGAAGCAGTAACACCAGAGTAACGTTTCAACTACGTGGTATTACACTGGCAGTGGTAGAGAATGAAAAGGACCTGGGGATAATTGTGCAGGCAGATATATAGTTTTCTGAGCAGTTCATATGGTCTGCAAGAGTAGCTCATGATGTTTTGTCAATGATATACAGGAATTTTTCTAGAAAGGATAAGGAGGTGATTATCCCCTTGTATAAGGCAATGGTCAGGCCACACCTTCAGTACTGTATACAGGTCTGGAGGCCTCATTTTAAGAAGATGTAGAGCTGTTGGAACAAGTACAGAGAAGGGCAACAAGATTAGTGAATGGAACAAAGGGTTGCTCTTACGAAGAAAAGCTTGTTTTGCAGATTATAGTGTCTGGAGACTAGGCACCTGCGAGGTGATCCTATTGAGGTGTATAAGGCCTTGAATGATTTGAGCATGCTCAATGCTGATGGAATCTTTCCTCTTGCTCAGAATAATCATCTGAGATGGCATAAATTCAAATTGAGGAAAGACAGTTGTAGGATACATGTGCGGAAGTTTGCCTTTAGCCAGCGGGTAGTTGATTGGTGGAACAGACTTCCATCTTTTGTTGTGGAAGTTGACAGCCTAAATAAATTTAAGGCTGAGCTGGACAGGTATTTTGGAACGAACGGAGGGGTGAAATGGGAGCGGGATTTTTGTTGTTTTTTTTTGGCTGATGCTGCATAAGCTTGCTTTCTTGCATTGTATGCCTCTGCTAATTCTAATTAGCAGAGGCATATGATGCTAACTTCCACAACAACAGATTGAAGTCTGTTCCAGCAATCAACTACATGTTGGCTAAAGGCAAACTTCCACACATCTATTCTACAACCGTCTTTCCTAAATTTGAATCTGTGCCCCCTCAGGTTCTTAGTCTGACCAAGTATCCCGTTGACATTAAGCCTGTTCAAACCATTCAAAGCCTTATACACCTCAATCAGGTCACCTCGCAGGTGCCTAGTCTCCAGATGCTGCAACTTGCAGAACTTAAGCCTTTCTTCAAGCGCACCCCTTGTTCCTCTCACCAATCTTGTTGCCCTTCTCTGTACTCATTCTAGCAACTCTACATTCTTCCTAAAATGAGGCCTCCAGATCTGTTACGCAATACTCAAGGCGTGGCCTGACCATTGCCTTATACAAAGAGGTAATCACCTCCTTGTCTCTGCTTGCAAAATTCCTATATATCATTGACAAAACTTCATGACCTGCTCTGGCAGCCCGTCTGCACTGCTCGGAGAACTTCATATCTGACTACACAATTACCCCCAGGTCTTTTCATTCCCCATCTTCCTGAGTGTGGTACCACACAGTTGGTACTTTTCTCTTGGGTTACTGCTACCTATATACAGTACTCTGCATTTGTCAATGTTAGATTTCAGTTTCCACTTCTCAGCCCGTCTGCCTAACTTTTCTAGATCCTAACAAATAGATATTTATTTAAAGTATACCCAGTATAAAATAAAATAAAATAAAATATTTCAGTAGCTTTCGGAACTCGTGTCCCTTCGTCAACTGACAAATTTGAATACATTACAAGCAAAGTGTGGCACGTTACTCATTCGTCATTGTTGTAGCACGGACGTGTGCTGCCTTGCGCCAGTGATCATCCATCAATAAAACGGTTGTCTCCAGGATTGGATGTATACGCATGCCTTTCTGGCGATTTAATGCCTTAGGGTTGTTCATTATGTTTAGTGACTCTAGCCATAGGCGGTGGCGAAAGTGTCGCGCGTGGTCCACTATCTCAAAGTCGCGCTTGGGGTCAAGATCGTGGTTGGTAGCCCAAAAATGTTCTGCAAGCGCGGACTGGTCAGTTTCGGCAAGCCGGATTGCTCTGTCGTGTTCCGTGAGGCGATCCTGGAGACGTCTCGATGTCTCACCTACGTAGCAACTGTTACAGGCCCTACAGGTGATACGGTACACTACATTGCTGCGTAAGACAGGTGTGACAGGGGTCTTCACACTGGAGACAAGTGAACGTAGGTTCCTACCTGGTAATTGTACACATTTGATGTTGTAACTTCTCAGGATCTTCGAGAAAGTCCTGACACTCCTGGATAGTACGGAATGTAGGCGGATGATATGCCGACTTGCTTCGGAGGTCTTGGGTTGGAAGTAAGTTCTTGTGCCTGTAACAAGCATCTGTTTAGTACATGGGATGGATAACCGCATCTGGTTAGGTCCGCCTTCACACGGGAGATCTCGTTACATCTAATTGTGTCGGTGCTGGAATGGCTCCAGGCCCTGGAGAACAGGGTGCGGGCAGTGCTATTGAGATGGCTTGGAGCGTGGCCGGACCCGTAGTTGGTGAATTGACCGCACCACATGGGTTTGCGGTATACTGAGGTCTCTAGATGTGGGCCTACGCGATGCACTAGCACGTCCAGAAACGGGAGCGAACCGTCCACCTCTGATTCTACGGCAAACTTGATGAAATTGGATAGAGAGTTGAGGTATTCTAGTAGTACGGTTTCAGAACCACGTGGTATTATGGTAAAAATATCGTCGACATATCTACACCACGTTGTAATAGGTGTAGGTGGGTTCTGGTGTATCTGCTTCTCCAGATCTTCCATGGCGATGTTAGCTACTACGGAACTGACAGGGGCACCCATAGCAGTGCCATGTACTTGTTTGTAGAGTGAGTCTTCAAAGGTGAAGATGCTGCTAGAGAGGCATAGGTTGAGGGCGGTACAGATGTCATCAGTGGATAGTGACGTCCTGGATTGGAGGCTTAAGTCGCTCTCAAGGAGCCTTCTGGCGCAGTGCACGGCCTGTTGGACGGGAATCGAGGTGAATAAAGAAACCACGTCAAATGATGCCATGACAAAGTTATCAGGGATTGAAATGTCCTTAATGGTGTTAATGAATTCACTGCTGTTTTTAACGGTGTGAGATGTATTACCTATAAGAGGCGAGAGGAGGCTCGCGATGTGTTTGGACAGTTCATACGTTGGGGCACTGCAGCAAGACACTATAGGTCTGAGAGGAATACCCGGTTTATGGATCTTTGGTAATCCGTAGAATTGCGGTAGTTGGCAGCCAGTAGCACGCAGAAGATGGTGAGTCGCGGTCGGGATCTTCTTATCTTTAAGCCATGCGTGGACAAGTTTATTAACATTTGCTTCCAGACGTTTCAAGACTTTAACGGGAGGATCAGGTAGAGGTTCATATACGTTAGGATCGAGTAATAGGGCCAAGGCTTTCTCTCGGTAGGCTGATCGGTCCAGCACAACAGTCCGGCGCCCTTTATCCGCAGGAAGTACAACGATGGAGTTGTCTTTTCTTATAGATGACAGGGCGGCACGTTGGCGGTGGTTGAGGTTTGAGCACGTTTTTCGAGTGTTGCGGAGGACTGCGGCAGTCTTGAATCGGATCTCGTTGGCAGTTTCTTCGGGAAGGTTGGTAATACTGGCTTCTATACCCATAGTGAGCTGTGTGATGGGAGGTTTCGATGGTATAACGGCGAATTTCATACCATTTGATAAAACACTCAGCTGCTCGTTGGACAGTTGTTTGTTACTTAGATTCAAGACGAAAGAAGTCGTGTCGTCTGAACGAGTGTTCGTCTTTAAGGAGTTAGTTTCTATGCTCAAGTTTATGAACTTGCGCTGTTGGCGTAAACGGTAGGTATCCGAGGTCTGACTAGCCCGATGGCAGATGGTATGTATAAGGTTTGTAAATACAATAGGCGAGACCTTACCTTGTAGATGTTGTAACAGTCTGGACTTGTTGCAGTCAGCGTTCCTGATTTCACGGTGGAGATGGGATATCCATAAATTTAACGTGCGTCTATTTGTAAAACTATGGACCCCAGTACTCCAGGCCCATTTGTCACTTTTCTAGATCCTGTTGCAGTAGCATACTGTCTTTAGTGTCATTAACTACTCTGCCAACCTCTGTATGATTTGCAAACTTGGACATTAAGCCTGATATACCTTTATCGATATCACTGATAAAATACACAAAATAACAATGGGCCCAGCACTGAAGCCTAGTGGACTCCACTAATAACATTAGTCCACGCAGAGCAATGTCCATTTATTACCACTCTCTGCCATCCCCCACTCAACCATCCCTTCATCCATTGCAGCAACTTGCAATAACAATAAAACAAAAATATCAACTAATTATCAAAGTAACAAATATCAACTAACAGTTACTATCAAAATTCCATTATTACCCTTCGGACTTGGTTAGTTAAGCCCTTGACTGTTGTCCCAATCTTTATTACAAAATATATTCTGTTTTTTTCACAACTGAATCCCATAATAAGTCTATCTCCTGTTGAATCAAAACAGTCAGTTCAAATCAGGAACCTAGGTTAGGAGTAAATTTCATCACATATCATTAGACATTTGAGTCATTATACCAGAATACCAGTAGTAATCTGGTCAACAACATCACGCTTTTTCAATGACTCCCATTAATGTGCTAATTATTATGATTTCTGATTGTCGTTCTCTACACTTAAAACATATAAGAGCTATTGGCCCTACTATTAACTGAAAGGGTGGCCTCTGAAAAACCTCTTTCTTTCATATTGCTTGTGAAAAGAGGTCTGAGTGACCTCTTTTACAAACAATAAGGCTAATCACAAGACAACTGCCTGCAGCATTTCTACTCTGAGTCATGACATCCAGGTGCTATGGTATTTTTATTAACTCTGATATTAACCATTTATAGATAAGAAATATTCTGTTAAATTTAAAAAATATTTTATAAATTAATTTAGAAAATATTACATTATTACTTAAAATATTAACGTACTATATTAAAATTCAGACTGAAGTAAAATGACTCAATATGACTTTCAAAAAGTCTACAATACAGGATTATTAAAAAAGAATTGAGGACTTTAAAAACATGAGTAAACTAAAGAAGATACAAAAAAAAAATTACATTTTTCAAAAAGCTTTTAATGCATTTCACCTTCTCTACTTGGTTCAACATTTTGACTGTTTTTGCTTGAAGCATTCCTTGTGATGGCTTCAGGAACTTCATAAAATCATAGGTTAGGGGAAAAAAAAAAAATGGTTAAATATAGCAAACCATTTTGTCCTGTTAAATAGTAGTTGCAAAATCTTTAAGAATATTAATAAATTAAACAGATTATAGACATTTTGGCATGAAAATTAGTTACACACATACAAAAAAAAGTTATGAAAGTTTGGAGTGAAGACTAAAAAAATTATAACAAAAAAAAAAAAAAAAAAAAAAAAAAAAAAAGACTATAATTTTAAAAGTTAGTAATTTTATGTCAATAAATTTAATAAAAGTTAGTAGTATTACATATCTAGAAAGAATCTTTAATGAAAATGGAAGATTAGACATGGAAATAAACAGAATAAGCAAAGGAAGTGTAGAAGCTGATTAAACAAATTGATTTGAAGCAAAGAAATTAGTCAAAATACAAAAATTAGTTGTTTATAGAAAAGCAATTCCAAAGCTAAACCATTCTTTAAAATAATTGTTCACACAAGAGTAAACAGTATTACTGAACCTGCCTTTTCATCCAATTTCTGAAACTAGCCTGAAACATGGTCTGGACCACCCCCATAACATGATGTCCAAGCCCAGGACAGCCAATCCTTCCCTCCCCCTTTCCCATAGCCAAATGACATCTGTGAGCATCTGTGAGTGGCATTCACCATTCACATATGCTGTAACAGATATGAATCAATAATGTGTTGCAGCAAAACAAGAAGTGACCTTTAGTCTGGACTGAAAGTTTTGTGCAGTCATTCCTGGGTCATTTAGTGAGTGACCAAGGAATGAATGTGCAAAACGAAAGAAATGACTGCAGGTCATCTGCCCATTAATGCAAGTTGTGGCAAATGAATCCTCCAACATGGTCCACTGCACTGAATCATCAGAGAATATTGACAAACAGATTAGGGTAATTCTCCTTCCTTGGCAAGCTGTCCATCAAATTCCATGCATCAATCAGTCTTTCGCAAACGTTTCTTGGACATAGCATTTGCATCTTCGGTAATGAAATTCCTCTTAATTTCTCATTCTACTACAGCATATGTATTTTCTTGAACTGCAGGTGAACGTAATTTGAATAGCTGCAATATTTTCTTCTATCCACAATGTCAAAGACTTCCCACATTTCTTCTCACCTTTGACCAAACCCATGCTCATTGATTTTGTGCAACAACTGCTAACGTTTTCAAGTCCAATACTATATCTTCTATACACAGCTTGCAAACACCTTTGGGCTGCAATCTGCACCTGGATGTTTAAGCAGTTAGCCATTCTTTACCTGAAAAACAACAAAATGGCAATTAGTAAGTTTCACACTATTGGCAGTGCTGTTGTTATTTTTATCTCTTTTGTTTCAGGAATTATATTAAAATAAAATTAGAGAATTACTTATCAGGCACCCTATGTATATTAATAAATTTATCACTAAACTTGACCATGTCAATGTTTTATATAACTGTAATCCAGATTGAGATGTTATTTATTTCTCATAAATTAAAAAAAAAATGCTGGTTGATAACTATAGCATTGTCAATCAGTGAGCCAGCATCAGCTGGGCCCAAAAGGCAATGTAACACTTAGTTTGAATTAAAGAGAATGTTAAAAGGTAAACTATTTTAACGCATTGATCAGCATGAGACACAGCATCTATGATTCAGTTTTTCTGAGAACTAAGCTGTGTGACACATTTATGTCAGTTCACAGCAGCACTAATGCAGACAGCATATTCTTTAACATAAAATGAATCTAAATTGCCTGACAAACTCAAATATGATTTCGGTTAAAATTTTTTTTTATGAAGGTTAAATAGTAAAACTGAACATTAGAAAAATTAATATATACTTGTGTTTTATATGGATAATTACTTGGGTTTGAAAAATGATAAATAAATCACTGTGTCATATACTATTATGTCTACACTGCATAAAAGTTCTTTGGCACCTGGATGAAAAGTCTTTTTAAAATGATGTATTGCAAAGACATTATTATTATTAGCTATATGTTGCAAGGAAGCCTGACGCTTTTTCTGCACCAGCCAAAAAAAAAAAAAATTCTGTGCTACCCTGATATATATATATATATATATATATATATATACATATATATATATATAGAGAGAGAGAGAGAGAGAAAACACGAGTCTGAAGCAGAAGGGAATCACCAAGAAAAAGAAGAATGATGATATATCCAGCTCAGGACCCTCGGTGTGCATTTGTAAGATGCAGCTACCTTCTAATTACTACTTCTGCTATATTACAAATAGAGTGTAGTACAGAAATATATCATATCTTATGAAACCAATCATATAGCGTAGCAAGTGCATATGCTTTCTGAAACGCAAAATGTTCACATGGAAGTTCTTGGCCAGATTTCATTATAAAAACTAGTTATTAAAAATAAAGTTCTTTATATATGTTACTTGCTGACACAACATTAGATAAATAACATTGTAGTCAAAGTTAACTACTTCAACGGATTTTTTTTTTTTGAAAATGATCACCTACATCAGTATGAGCATAGTGGTATTAACATGCACTTCAACAGTCACATATATATGAAGAATCAAATTTCTTGCTAGATTACTGATATTATGTGGTTTGTTATTTCCATTAATGGGGTATTACTGCAACCTCATCACCATTCCTTATATGTAGTTTCTTCTTATCATCATTCATACATTCTGCATTAAGAGCTAGCATTATGTTATTTTGCAAACCTTGTAACTCTTGATAGGAATTTACTAATGTTTCTTTCAATAGCTTTGTGGTTATTGGTTTTGCAATTAGTGACATCTGAACTTCAGCTTTTCCAATAAGTTGTCTTGCTTTAGCAAAAAACAGCACTTTCACGATAACTGTATCTTCTTTGACCATTGTGCCCTATTAATAAAAAACAATTTTGTGTACAAATGCATAATATAATTAATAACATTATTTTTTTTAAAATTCCTATAAAGCTTCCATCTCTGAAGAAAATGTTTTCTGTGTGGACAGCAACAAAAATTTTAATGTAAAAATTTGTGTAAACTCGGTTGAGCCGAGTTTACAGGAACTTTTTTAGAAAAAAAATTATTTTCTAAAAAATTTAAATTTATTATTAACTATTTAGACAGTGTGTTAATACACTATATACCAACAGATTTTAAAATAATAAAGACTAATGCATTATAATTGGTAAATTCCACCCAAAAAATTTGATCTGACACTCAAGACCTCCTCATAATAAAGTAATCAGACAAAAAAAGACTTGCACAGTCTTCAAAATTTCACTTATATATGAAGTATTCACTTCATATATAAATGATTCTTGTGAAATTCGAAGGAAAAGCCACTTTTTTCTTCATAAAGGATGAGAGTTTATGATGGAATGCAGAATAAAGGATTTTCATCCCTATAAGAATAATTCAGTGACACAACCTTGAACAAATATCAGTAGGAGATTTAAAACAGTAATGCAACCAAGGAAAAGAGAAATAGAAATCATTCCAATTTTGCAACATTGTGATGCTAAACAATATTAGGCCAAGAATAACTAATGGTCAGAGGCTCCATCAGAAAAGAGACCAATGTGTTGTGATCTGAAGTAACCAAAGGACAACAAACATGAACTATGTACTTTGAAAAGATATATGTGGATAAAAAATTAAGTGTTAGATGTACGGTTAACTAGTGATGACTGTTCCTTGTAACTAGTGTTTTTTTAATTCATTTAATTTCTTTAATTCATAAATTGTAATTTATCTTCATATTTCAAAGAATTTCTTTAATTTCAAAATAGTGTAATGTTTTATATAATCATATTTTCAATCACCTTATTTTCTTTTTTTTTCTTTCTCTAGACTTGAAAACAATGTCAATAAGGATTGCAAAACATCATCAAAATTAGTTCTAAATGGTTGAGTCACTGGAATATTTTCTATTAACTTTTCTTTCCAACTTGATCACGTCTTGCCTTTAAAACTTACATGGAGTGCAGTGTAGTTTATCTCGTATTTAAATTAAAATTATAAAGTTCATTTCTTGTATCAAAAAGATCTTTGTAAATGCCCTTACATGCAAGCTATTTGCAGAAATATGTAACCTGCCCTTCCCACAAGGTGGGGGAACATGGTTATATGCAGCATTGTTTATGCAAAATATATTTAGTCTATTAAAAAATGTTGTTGTCAACTTGGATAGGGCAGATGCTGCAGTGAGAATAGCTGCAATGTCCAAAAAATAAACCTTCACTTCTTACCAATTCTTTCATCAGAAAAAATCGCCTTTCATTGAGACTCATTAATTATATAATCGAATTTGAAGTATTGGGATTTTCTTCAAGCAGTACAATTGAAGAGGTAGAGAAAGTTCAGTGAGAAATTTCAACCATCCCTGGATAAATAGGAGAGAAAATAAGAACAAATTTGATAATGTTTTAAAAAAAGAACTCAAAAAGAATTAAAAAAGAATTTCATGTGATTTTGTTAACGGAAATGAAGAAGGACATCCATTTCAAGTAGAGGCTTCGAGGGCTCAATATTTTTAAATTTAACTCAATCATTTCCACTGATATAGAGAGGTCATTCTCTGCATTTAATTTTAATTAAAAAATAATTGTGGATGATTTAATGGATTTACAGATTTACAATAGATCACACTGAAATATATATGTATTGCTGTTTACTGTAACAAAAGTTATTATTGTAACATGAGTGAGTTCTAAAATGATCCTTATTCTAAAACTTTTCATTAACAGTTTTATTACTTTCAAATGCTGAATACAAAATATTTTTTGTAATTCATATTAATTCTGATAAATGGTAATAAATATAAATAAATGTAAACAAAAAAGTGCAATTGCATAACAAATTGCCTGTTTTTCAGCACATACCATCCAATGTCTAGTTATAACAAATCTTAATTTCAGTGTTCAGATTCTGAACATTGGTATAGTACACTCCCAAAGAGGGATATGCAGTAAATATGATACAAATCCATCATGCAGTAAAGTGTTAATATTAGAAACAGTCATTATCTGCATTTCTTATGACATTTGGACTTTAAAAAGTATAATTTCTATTTATTTATAAATCACAACAAATATTCACATTTTTTTCTGCCTGCCTGAACATGTGCTTCGCAACTACGTAATAAAAACTATTAAACTCACTTAAAATCACTGGGAATAGCATAAACCTTGTCAGAGACATTTTCTATGTTCCTCCAACATTCTATACAAATAGCAGCCCTCCCCCATCCCCACAGACAAGTCAATAGGATTTAGATCTGGTGAGCAATGTAGCTAAGTAACAGGTCTGCTTTCCCTATACATTGTCAAGAATACACAGCATCTCAATTCTTTAAGCATCACTAAATTGAGTTGGAGTCTGATGAAACACAAACCAAGTGCACTACATAATTGCATTTTTAATAAATAAAAATAAATGTATTCACACAGTTGTACTGTTAGACAGAGTTGGAACATTTTATGTCCATAGTAAAAATTAATATAATGTCACCAAATTAAAATGCCATAATTATAGTGGAGCTTAAAAAACATTGACTTCCTAAGGTGAAAGAGCCTTGCACTTTGGGTAGTCAAGTAAGAAGAAACAATGACATGGTTACTTGTTACTCACGTCACATATGATGGAGAAGCTTTGCTGGAATCACACACCTCATACGAAAGATCAAATCTCCTCCACCCATATATGCATGTTGTAGATTTTAAGGATTCTGCATTTTGAATATGGCACCTTACAAACAGGTGAAAAACCCTTCTATTCATATGCCCAAAGGCAAAACCGAAGGCATTGAGATAGCCAGTCTTCTTGTAATTACCTGCACCTATTGCACATTATAGGAGTACAGTGCAGATTTTTAGGGTGTTCTCAATACAACCGAACTATGGAAGGAGGCAAATCCAAAAGCACAGTTTGTGCTACTCGATTTGTTCCCAATGTTTTGTGTTTAGGAATTCAACAATGAGGATATTTCTCTACATTACTGTTGAATTTCTTTTCTCATCCCACCCAGAATCAAATGCATATTTACCATTTTAGCAAATTTGTAATTAACATGATACCAATAACACATTTCCACTTCACAAGGAAAAACGTATCATTTGGAAAATACAATTATTCATCTTTTATCACTATTATTAATTTGGTCAGCAATTGCTTATTATCACATTATTTATTGGAACTGTTATTACTCAGTGCTATTTATAATACTTATAATTTAAAAGGTAAACAAAATTAAATTAAATGTTAGCTATAAATGTTTCTCAACCTTTAACAAAGCATGGAGCACCACAAATTATTCCTAATATAGGTGGAGCACCAGAACAAGTATGTACATATATATTACATTGGCACAGAAATGGTCCAGAATATGAACCATTCTGATCTCAGAATATATGATCTCACTCATATTTACAAAAAAAACAAACAAAACTCATCCTACTGTACTGCACAACATATTCTGACAAAAGTGGTGTGTAGTAGAAATTTTCGATACAGCTCTCAGGGTTAGGTTCCATAAAAGCTATGAATTCTCAATACTTACTTTTATCAATACACAATGCGATTATTATTATTATTAATATTAGTCATATGGTGTAAGGAAGCCTGAGGCTTTTGCTTCACCAGGAAAGAGAGAGAGAGAGAGAGAGAGAGAGAGAGAGAGAGAGAGAGAGAGAGAGAGAGAGAGAGAGAGAGAGAGAGAGAGAGAGAGAGAGAGAGCGAGCGAGAAGTAGATCACCAAGAAGAGAAGAATGATGATATCTGGCTTGGGGACCCCTGAGTGTGCCAAATCCATACTCACCAGAGGCGAGTCCCCAGGGACTTCACAGGGAGTTATTATTAAAATAAAAAATTTACTGAAAAACTTAATTGAAAAAAAATTATTAAAAAATTATTGAAAACAAAAAAATAAAATAAAATACACAATACAGCCACTCCCCAACTTATGTAAGGGTTGCGTTCCGCAGAACTCTATGCAAGTCAGAATTTCCCTAAATGCTGCTTATGCAGCACTCACAACTATGTGTGCTGAATTTGATTGAAGCAAAAAAGAAATGTTCAACAAACATGTAAATAGAATTATTTATTCAATTCTTTTATCTCATGCGCAGGAAAAATTACAAAAATAGATAGGAGACGGGCATAACGTCAGCAAGTTTTACCTTTCGAGCATCGTTGCCAGAATCAACTCTTTGCTGTTAAGCTGATAAGCATGCAGCTACAAAAGTTGAGGGCTGTGGAGATTTATAAGGGTTTTTTTCCCCAATTCATCACAAAATTTCTCTGCAGCTGCAGAATCGGCACTGGCGACTTGACCACATACTTTAATGTTTTGGAAACCAGCGCAATGCTTGAACCTATTAAACCACTCGTTGCTTACCACAAACTTGGCGTGGGTTCACCATACTTATCTTTAATATCTTCATAAATACTTCTTACTTTTACTTGAATGGCCATTAGATTCAGGGGCACTCGCTTCTGAATCTGATATTCCATCCATATTATTAATAGCTTTTCCATTTTCGATATAGCACCTGAATGCTGTTTTGTGATCACTGTTGATCTTAAATGCGTTGATCCTTTAACATGTTCTTTTATATGCACATTGTCCCTTAAAATAGTATTCACTGTTGAAGCAGCAAGACCCAATTCCGTGCAATAAATCAACTTCAACTTTCAACTTTGTCCTTCTTCGTAATTCTTAATTAATCATCTTCATTTCTAAATCAATTTTGTTTTGTTTCCTAATACTGCCAGTACTTGCACCTTCCATTGGTCCCTTTTCCTGCACCATTATAATAAGTAAATAGGAATCAAGAGAAGATTCTGAAAATTTAATTATATATGTTTTTTATACAATCAAAGATTTCAGTGAAAGGGAATTCATTTCACCATAATACCGTAACATAAAAGTCCACAGAATTACAGTTATCGGTATTATCGCAAATGCAATAAGATCGACTTTACTACCTGTGTATAATAGATTGTGCTAACAGAAAAGCCCAATAAACCGTAAAGTGCTAATTGTTTTTATTAATTATGGTAGTGATCTCCAGGAATGTGTTTTAGAAAATATCACAAAGGCATTCAAAATTAATTCTTATAATGGAATGTATGATAACAACGATGAAACTGTAGTGCAATTTCCATTATAAAAATGACCTTTCAGAGAGATAAATAACTTAGTTATATAGCAAAAAGTTCAGCTTCCAAGGTCTTGGAACGAATTACAAAAAAAAACAATGTGTTAGTGGGTTCAAAATACATTTCCACAATACCTCCATTTATTCCTACGGGGTCCAAAATACATTTACACGATTTTTTTAAGTTTGCACCGGCCAGCAAAAACTTACATAAAGTCGAATTTCCATAAGTCAAGTATTACTTAAGCAAGGGAGTGCCTGTAGTTCCATTTTATATGGCTAATTTTTCAACTGGAGGAAAAGAGAGAAATATTTTTGTATTGGGTGAGCACCTTTTAAAGAATAAATGTAAAGTAGGTCGCCTAGCTTGCTTTCTTTTTCTCTTCTCTCTTCTAAAATAAATCTGTTTCATCTCATCGGTCATCTGACTGTCTTTTGAACTTGCAGCTTTTTTTGATGTTCGAATCCATGTCAGAAACCATTTTCACCAAAATTTCCTTTTACATTATTCAATTATATGGATTATATTTATTTCAATCATATATAATCAACATTCAGTCACATAACTATAAACTGAAATGACACTAGTGAGAAAGAATGCAACTTGGTGGCATGTGGGTTTCACATGCATAATTTTTTTTCTTATGTGTAATGGCAGACAGGATTGCAAATAAACATGCATGCAACTCAAAATGCACATTGTAAGATGGCATGTTATAGCAGGATAAGCTGAACTTGTAAATAAAATATGTAAAAATTTATTCTTTAGCACAAAATCACAAGTGATGAGTACTTGTGGAGCACTGGTTGAGAAACACTGATTTATAAAATCAGTGTTTCTCAACTAAAAAATAAAATTTTTATAATTTTAAAAAATTATAAAATTTTGTCTAAACAGCCTGTGAACAAAACTTCAGGCTACTATAACTAAATAGTAAAAGGTGCAAGGAGTTTATACCATACAAATTTTCTTACTTGTTCTCAATGAAAGAATAAACTAGTTAGTTGGAAGTTCCTTGGTATATTGACTACCCTGGTAACAGTGTGCTAAATTTGCATTAGTATTGGCAAGCTTGTGGTCACACTCGTCTCTTTTTCTTTTGGCTCCTACGAGCTCAGGGTACCAGGCCATCAGTGACATATCCAATGGTGCAGGTAATCTTAGCTTGTAGGAGCCAAAAGGAAAAGATATAAAAGTTTGAATCGATAAAGAAACATTACTTTAGGGTTTGTGATGATATACTAGTCCCACATGTGGTCATGTACAACTAGAATCAACTGTATTGTCTCTTTAAGTGTGTGTTCATGGGTTAATCTGCACGTTACAGGCTGAAAAACATGGAATAACTCATAGGAGAGGCTGTCAAAATTGTCAAGTCACTATAAAAGAACATTACACAGTAATTATCTTTACAAATGTTCTATAACATATTGATACTATCCTTAACAACCACAACTCTCTCTCTCCCAAAATATTTGGCAAATTGTTTTCTCCCTAGGGCTTCATTCCATAAGAAAAATAATTACTCTTAACCACTGTCACACCATTGGTTAATATGGCAATACCAGGTGTCAGGACAATGTGATACATGCATGTAACAGTAAGGAAGCATAAAATTATACTGTACATTTATTTAAATATACAGTAAAAATTATACTGTACTTGTTTATTTATTGGAATGCAAATACAAATTACATCATTTCCATGATGTAACATGTATTTGTGTTCCAATAACTAAATAAGTGAAAAATATAAATCCCAATGTAATTCAAAAAAAGTAAAATTTTTCACACCCTTGCCATGAAGTACTGGGTTGAATTATAACAAAAGATGCTATGGCTATATAAAATCTTTTAACATTTTAGTAATTTTTTTTATATTTTTAAACTAGTTAAAAAATATAAATAAGAGGTTTACCTCAATTTCTAATAAAGCACTTCAATATCAACACTCTCTGTTATACAAATTAGATATGATGGATTTAGTAAAATTACTTAAATATATTTTTACACTAAGGAGAATCGATAACCCAACATAAACAACAAAACTGTTTAAAAGCTCCAAACCTGACACATAGGAATACAGTAAATAACCAACTACTACTAACGAGTGAAAAAAGATTTCACCATTAAAATCGATAAAAACAAATATGAATATTATGCTAGTACCATTACTATCCTGAAGCGGACGAAGATTTTCAACAGAAGGTCATGTTCACAGATTAATACGAAGTGTATGCTGGACGGAATTAGTTGGATGAGAGATTATTTACTTTCCTGGCACGTGTGTGAATGACCAGAAATCTGAAATGAAAAAGGGGCAAAGAACATTAACCGAGTTTTGGTGTAATTTTATTTTGAGAGTTTCTACTATTAGTAGTCTTGTATAATTATGTTGAATATTAAGAATCTTTGCTTCATTAAACAAGAAAGTATATCCTTCATTAACTGCATAGAATGTAAATTCTGAGGCAGAAGAACAAGAAGCAAGGACTGATGTAGTATGTTGCTTAACTCTTATTTCTAATGTGCATTGTGTTGAACCTTGATACGAAGAATTACAGTTTTTACAGGATATATTATAAACCAAATCATTAGTTTGGAATGCAAAGGAAGATTGAATAGGGTGATTGTTTAAAACTGGATGTAATTTTCTCGTTGGTTTTGAAACTAATTTAAATTCTGTATTTTTGAAAAGTTTGTTCAGCTGAATATACCATTGCTCTAGGTATGGAAGGGAAATAAAAATTTTTTTTATTATTAAATTTCTATTGTTTGTAGGTGTAGGATTATGTAAACAGTTTTTTTCTTTTCTTTTATATGAATTCTTATTGATAAAGGTTAACCACAGTTTTAGAATCTGTTTATACAGGGTGTCTCAAAAATATTGGTACAAACGTTTAGGGGAGGTAGGAAACATCTAAAGGAATGTGAATCGCATAGGAACCCATAACCGGAAACGTCACCATAAGCCGGTAGACGGCGGTGTTCATCAGTTCGCGAGAGGGAAAATTTCTGGTTTACTTATTGAAGCAGTAGTCACCGCACGAAGAGCATGCATCGATATATGTACTGTAAGCTGGCAGACATGCACCTAATGTATGGATTAGCAGAGGGCAATGGACAAGCCGCTCAATGAATTTATGGAGAATGCTTCCCAGACAGACATGTATCGGACCACCATTTGTTTGTGCATGTGCATCAAAATTTGTGTGATTATGGGTCATTTAGAGGTAACAGGAGTAGTGGGGCAGACCACGTTCAACGCAAACTCCTGCCATGGAAGAAAGTGTGTTGAATGCCATCCAGAATAATCCTACTACCAGCACACGTGCCGTTGCCTCTGCCTTAGGAGTGTCTCATTGCAGTGTACAGCATGTCTGGCACGACGATTCCTTACACCCCTTTCATCTCCAAAGGGTTCAGTTACTGCTCACCCAAGATCATCCTGTATGTGTGGCTTCTGCGCAGTGGTTTCTCCAAGAAAATGTTAAAGACTTGAATTTTCCAGCCTATGTTTTGTTCACGGATGAGGCTTATTTCACTCGGGAAGGCTTATTCAATCAGCACAATGCTCATGTATGGGCTCATGACAACCCACACAGTGTGCGCCCCCATGCAGCACAACATCGCTTTACAATAAATGTGTGGGCAGGTATGGTCGGTGACTGCTTAGTCGGCCCATACCTGTTACCATCCCACATGAACTCCGCTAAATATCGGATCTTTCTTGAACAAGTTCTACCAGGGTTACTTGACGATGTTCCAGCAAATGTGAGATGCAACATTTGGTTTCAACATGAAAGGGCGCCTGCCCATTATGGAAGGTGTGTTCGTGACCATTTGAACAGGCGTTTTGGGCGTCGATGGATTGGCCGTGGTGGACCCATTGCCTGGCCCCCACGCTCACCTGATTTATCGAGCCTTGATTTCTTTCTGTGTGGGGGCCCTCAAATCTATCGTGTATGAATCACCTGTGGAGACGGAAAAGGATCTCGTCAACGGTGCTGCTACTGTCAAAGAAACTCCAGGTGTGTTCGACCGTGTCCGCCAATCTATGCTGCGTCAGTGTCACGCATGCATCGCGTCTCGTGGTGGAACCTTCGAGCATCTGTTGTAACATCGTGAAAGGCATCCATCTCATACTCCATTGTTCATATTATGTCAAATAAATGTTTGCCACTAATTACTGTCTTGTGTAATTTCTGCTTCTTGTGCCTCTGCTACTACTTTCCCGTGACGTTTCCGGTTATGGGTTCCTATGCGATTCACATTCCTTTTAGATGTTACCTACCTCCCCTAAACATTTGTACCAATATTTTTGAGACACCCTGTATTTGTATTTCTGTGTTTAATGCAGAAATACAAATATTACAATATAAAAATACAAATTATTGAGGTAAACCTTTTATTTATTTTTTAACTAATTAATTATAGCATAAAACATATTGTACTTATATTTATTAATATTTTTAAATTGAAATTGCATATTTTAAATTCAATACCTTATTTTTCATTCTTCGTTTCATAACTTACAAAACCTCAAGCTTTCTTTTCACAATTACTGGTGCCTTTTCCCTCCAACAATTTCTTCTTCCTTGGAATATCTAGTTGTACTGGACTCAGTAGTTCCAAATCATCAGAAAGAATCTGCTGCTTAATATTTTCTCATCAGCTATGGGGAGGGGTGGAGAGAGAAAAAATGAATTCAATTTACAGATCCAATCTACAATAACTCCATGATAATTATTATATATGAATGTGTTTAAGGTTGATTTGGACTTTCTCTTTTTTTTTTTTTAGGAGGCCAACATGTTTCCATGACAGCCCTCATCTTTCTGCACTGCTGACATCAGTGCTTTTCCACGAAAAGTAGGAAATAAATATATCAGTATGTCAAAATACCTCGAAGAAGGTGACATATGATTACCGTTTCTTGTAAAAGATAAAATCCATATCAAACATAGAATCATCCTGGTCAATTCTTTACCTTACTTTAAATAGTTGGAGCAGAACAATACAGGGGATTACTTGAAGTACATAAGTACCCTGTCTAAAGTTTGATATATAAACTGATGAAGAAATTCTTGATGTGAAAATACATCAGGACCTTCTGATCTTAATGTTTGTTCAGATTGTGTCAGTGAAATTATTCTTGTAAAGATGAAATCTCTATTCCTCATTCCATCCTAAACGCTCATCCTTTATCTAATGCTTGGTTTTCTTATAAATGCTAAGGCTCTCCAAGATAAGAATACAACATATCACAATTGGCTTGTATCTCAATCTCCAACTTCATTTTCTGCTGACACTAAAGCTTGAAACAGTTGTAAAAAAAAAAAGTTATTAATCAATCCAAACTTGATTTTGAAAGGCTAAGAATAGGAAATTTGCTTCCTGGAACTTCCAAATTTTTGCTAAGAGTGATGTTATATATACAAGAGCAAAAGAATCTTATTTTTTTGCCTGTTCTCTTATGCCAATATATTGCTAGCATATTATCCCTGATATATTAGCATTAATACTGGAAAATGATGCAAGGAAGCAAGTTTATAATAATAATAATTTGTCCAGAGCTTCCTTAAATTTGTTCAAACTACCCACTTCCACATAAGATAGAAGTTTGTTTCAATGCTCAATTATTCTCTGCCTTAAAGAAAATTTCTATACACTTATCATGCCTCTTTTATAAGGTTTTAATAACCTTTTCAATTAAATTTATGCCCCCTTGAGTGTGTTATCTGAGCAAGAGTTGGGGTGCCATTGGTTTTTAATTTAATCAATTCATTCAAGGACTTAAACACTTCAATCATGTCTCCATGTATGTGCTAAGTTGCAACTGCAGAACTGAAATCTTTCTTTGTAAAGGTACCCTTTTGTGTTCTCTGACTAACCTTGTTGCTCTTCTCTGTACCTCTTCCAACAGATCCATATCCTTTCTAAAATAAGGCTTCCAGACTTGTATGAACTACTCAAGATGTGGCAAAACATCACAGAGACAAACATCACATTACTATTAACTCCAGATCTTTTTTTTCTCCACTACCTTGAGTATGACACCACCCAATTGGTAGGTTATTCTAGGATTACTGCTACCCATATGCAGTATTTCAATCAATGTTAAACTCCAATTGCCAATTCTCAGTACATCTGTTTAATTTTTCTAGGTCTTTCTGCAGAAGCATATCCTGACTCTGACAACCTTTGCTTGATTTGATTTGGTGTTTAATGGTGCATTGGCAACTTAGCCCATAATGCACCAAGTAAAAATAAAATACTAAATATTTTTGGTAGCCTATAATATTGGCTACCACATCAGGAAAGTAAATATTATATACAAAGGTATAAAGTTAAATAAAAATATATAAATTATAAAATTAAATCTTTGTATATAAATTAAACGTGAAACAGATAAAATAGTATCACATACCTTGCACATAGGTGGGTCATCCACCCTCAGCAGAGTCAAGCAAGAACTTCCTCTCTTCGCACCCTGCATAGACTGGACTGCACTGCATGATTACAGGCCTAATGTGATGTAGTTTATTTGCAGTCTGCTGTCCGTGCCATGGATCTTGCCATTGGGAACATAATTTAGAGCGTATTATTTGCCTGTAGTCTGTATAGGGGACTGACAGGCAATGATTATACAGGGAAATGGCTGATTTGGCAGCAGTTGTATCATCTGCAAACTTAGACATCAAACTTACAGTTTTAAGTACACTTCTAATATACCCATCTTCAAATGCTTCGTCATGCATGAATGTAGATGCAGAATATTTATTCAGTTTGTCAGCAAGATGAACAAGTTCATTAATAGTTATGCCATCCACATCTCATAGTTTAATGCTGTTCATCCCCTTACCTTCTGGTGATAACATAAGCAAAGGAGTCTGCTACTTTTCTTTGCACTGTTAGCCAAAGATATCTCATAACCTGCTTTAGCTTGCCTAACCCACTTAGTGATTTGACTGCAGATTAGTTTTAACTTATTGTAGGCATCTATATCACCTGATAATTTAAAATCATTTCATCCATTCTTCTTCTCTTCCACTAGTCTCACCAGTTCATTTGATAGTCTCACCAGTTCATTTAGGTCTAAACCTTGAACAATATCTCTTATTTGGTATAAAAATCGTAGTGGCCTCTGCGATTATTTCCTTGAATGCTTTCCATTTAGGATTTGCAACTACTTATAACTGCAAGTAGTTGCAATTCTACATTACAAGTAGTTACTCATAATAATTATGAGTAACTACTTGTAATAATGCACAGGTCCATAAAATTTTAATAAATTTATTGAGCAATAATAATAAGAGAAAAGAAAGGGAAAAAAATCATGCATGAATAATCCTCTTATCCTTCATTACTGGGAAAGAACCATGAAACTCAGACTGTTAGAATATTAACCTGGAAGAGCGTGTCCATGTGAGAGTGTGTACAGCTGGATATCATCATTCTTCTCTTTCTTGATGATTCCCTTTTACTTTTCTCTCTCTCTCTCTCTCTCTCTCTCTCTCTCTCTCTCTCTCTCTTAGGGTAACTGGGGAATTTTTTTTTTTGGCTGGTGCAGCATAAGCCTCAGACTTCCTTGCACCATATAGCTAATAATAATAATAATTTGTTCATTATACAGACAAAATGTGCTAATAATATGCACTAAATAAAATGCACTAATAGTCCATAAATAACAAAATACACTAATAATCCATAAATTTTTAATAACGAAAATTAAAATGAAATGTGAGGTAAAATATGTATTAGAATAACAAATGTATATATTTACATTACACCACATTTAAATAAAAAAAAAATAAAAAATAAAAAAAAAAACAGACCTCAACACATTTTGGAAATAACAGAATGCACGCACCAAACCAGACTGTTTGTTTGTGTTGGACCCAGTGACGTAACTGCCCCAGTCTGATATTTACCATCATTTAAAATATTTTAAGCAAATTCATAAGTATAGTGTCATTGATAAGGTTCACATCATAGAAGTGTGCCTGGATTTTCCACATCTTCACTTACCAACAGGCTGGTAAGCATGTCAGAAATCAGTAGATTGTCATCTGTACTACCCTCAAGGGTAGACAAGTGCTCTGCATACCAACAAGCTTCAGTCAGAGTATTCACTGCTATTGTAAAATACAACAAAACTGTGAAGAAGCTCTTCTACGTCACCCAACTGGCAAGTTCAATAAAATACAGTTATTACAATATTTGGTGTTTTTTTATTGAAATAGTACAGCACTTTTTCAAAACATTCTAGCAACTTTGACAAATATATATACAAGTATATTTCTTTTGAGCTTAATAGATAGAACTTGGTCCCATATAAGCTGTTAAATCTAGTTTTTTTTTTTTTTTTTGGAAGGCTATCATTAAAGTACAAAGATTACCAAGACTATAATATTTGTAGCTAGCTTTTCAATGGCACGAACTTCCTGAAAAATTTAATACCAAAATTTACAGAATAGAAATAAAATATCAAGAATTGTCTGTCCACTAGGGCCATATCCCATCTGGAATCAGGGGGCCTCAGTGAAAAATAAACCCAAAAGGCTTAGAATTGCAATAACCATAAATTCTGCAATAAGTATGGGATGGGTGACTTTGTTTCTATGCTTAAGACAACCTTGACTGCTGGAAGGAGTCTTCTGAACATGCTGTTAGGTATTCCAAATTAGCAGATTTAATGCAGTCTGCAATGAACAGTCAAACAATTTGTTGGAGAAAAAAATGCAAAAAAATAAAAATTAAATTTTAGGCATTTCTTTAATTTCAATATTTCATATCCAAATTGTTGAATAAATGGATAGGTTAAGCTAGTTGTAGAATAAATGTTAGTATTTTTTCAAAAGTTATTAATATGTGCAAGGAAATCCACATGAGAAAAATATCTTTTTGTAAACACAACTTCAATGCATTATAAATAGTTAATCAGCATGGAAGGCTATCTCAAGTAAGCCAGTGCTAATGCAGAAGCAACTACATTCAGTCAACAACTCTCCGAGCCATTGAAATAAACAGTAATTAGAGTTACC
Source organism: Mastigoproctus giganteus (assembly GCF_048544385.1). NCBI lineage: Eukaryota > Metazoa > Arthropoda > Arachnida > Uropygi > Thelyphonidae > Mastigoproctus > Mastigoproctus giganteus. The sequence continues at coordinate 218,506,406 of NC_143580.1, forward strand.
ACTTCTCTAGGTTCTGGGTTTAAAAAAATTTCCAGGTTTCAACTATAAAAAAGGAGAACTAATTGTGAAATATTCAAATTTGGTTTAAGCTTTATTTATTTAATCAGTTTAAGCTTTAAAGGACAAATGTAGCTAGATACAGGTATATAAATGACGTATTGTTGGGCTAGTAAAAGTAAGCGTATTAGCAAGAGACATAAGTGGCCATTTCATTATCAAAATTTAAGGTTTAGAGCAGATTTATTTAGAACTTTGTCTGTCTCTAAATTAATAGGATAATTTATATGGCACGATCAGTGAGTTACTTCAGAACACAGCACTTGCCTCAACTAATAAGAAAGGAAAAGAAGGAAAATTTAAGTTAGGGAAATCCCTTTTTCGTTAACTTAAATAAGTTAGGGTTTTTTTTTTTTTTTTTTTTTTTTTAAGTTACAATATTATTAAGACCATTATAGTTTGAGACAGCATTTTCTTGTTCCCATTGAAGCGCCTAGAAGTTCTAATGTACTACAATCCAAAACCTGCTGTTCAGTGACTGAAATAGTAGTAGTAGAGGCATATGATGCGAGAAAAAAAAGCTTATGCAGCATCAGCCAAAAAAATAATTTCACATATCCATTCCCTCTAAACGTTTGTCTAAATGGTCTACAAATACTGCACTTGAGTGTTTAACACTAAATAAGCTTGTAGTATTTAATTCCAGTAAATATGCATTATTGGTTCTGCTGTAGTAATGGTCAACTAGCAGCTGAATATACTACTACTGTGAATTTTCACTGGCTCATTGAGTGGTTAACTGGGCAGTTAAATGTTTTACTATCCTCTGTTTTCACTGGCCTGTCAAGTTGTTTATTTTGTATCTTTTATATTTTATTTGCAGACAGAAGTTTTATTTAAAAAAAAAAAAGCAAACGTCACAAAAAACACTGTGTGCAATGTGAAATCTAAATATTCCTGCATCACTGACAATGGGATTTGAACAGCCCAGTAGAAGATAAACAATTTTCTTCAAAAGAATTTTTGTCCCCTTGAAAATAATCATCCATCCTTTAAAATGGAATGTACACTGCACTGTGAGCACTGCTAAATAAATCCGGAAAGATAAAACAAACTAGGAGGACCAAGGAAATAGGGGCTCACATCTGGTGAGTATGGGCTTGGCACACCCAGGGTTCTGAGTTGGATATCATCATTCTTCTCTCTCTCTCTCTCTCTCTCACAGGGTAACTCGGGAATTTTTTTTGGCTGGTGCAGCATAAGCATCAAGCTTCCTTGCACCGTATGGTTAATAATAATGGTAGTAAACTTCCAAATGCCCAGTTGACCACTGGAAGAGGCAAGGAAAACGCAAAATATCAACAAGTCCAACTGCCGGTAGCAGAAATGATACATGTTTGCCATTAACTCCTTACATCTTCATCAAAGATATGAGTTCGTTTATTACATAGTTCCCTTACCATTTAATTGTAATATACAGTATCTCCACAATGTAAAGCTGGTATATGAAGAATACTAAGCAATTGTAACAGAAATTACATAAACTTAAGCATCCTAGCATTTAACGATGTCCAATGGTTGTATATTCGGCAATGATTTAAAAAAAAAAAAATGCAAATATATCTCCCTTGAAATAAAATAAATGTAAAATCCAGTAATGCACCCAGGATTTTTTTTTTTTTTTTTTTTGGGAGGGGAATAGAAATTGGGCATGACAGCGGCTGCTTTGACCAAGCAAAAATTAATCGGTTTTTTTCTTTCTTTTTTTTTTTTTTTTTTTTTTTGTGTGTTTTCGGTTTCCACTAAATCTTTGGTTGGAGAGGGGTTAAAAGGAAAAAAAAAAAAAAAAAAAAGAAAGAAACAGCAATCACCCACCTGGGTACACTTCTGGTAAAATCTGATAATTTCCCTAGCAGTATGACATTTTATTTTGGCGGCGATAATTCTTGCCAATTACTAAAGCATGATGATTAATATATTGTAAGAATTACGTTTGATTAAAATTCTATTTCACATTGCATAAAATATGCACATTTTTAAGAAAAACAAAGCTTACTGTTGTACAAGAGTAAAAATAACAAGAGCGTTAAGAGATTTGACAGTTCTTTAGTACGAACGCTGTACAGTTCACAGATATTACTACTCTTTGGTACAGTTAAAGCGCATGTGTAAATCTACCGTATTGCGTGGTACACTGAAAAAGTTAAAGCTTTCACCACAGATACTATTTCACTACTATTCTGTGTATAGTTATATTAGCATTAGCATAATGCTAATATTACTACTCTTTGGTACAGTTAAAGCACAAGTGCGCATGTGTAAATCTACCGTATTGCGTGGTACACTGAAAAAGTTAAAGCTTTCACCACAGATACTATTTCACTACTATTCTGTGTATCTTACTTCTGTCCAGGGCCGGATTTGCATATAAGCTAAACAAGGTACAGTTTAGGGCCTCACCTCACATTACAAGGGGCCCCGCTCCATATCAAAAATCTTTTTTTAATATTGCCACAGGTGAACAGTAAGAGAAAAGGGCCTCATACAAGTTATAGCTTAGGACTACAAGTTTAAATCCAGCCCTGCTTCTGCCTTACTACAGTATCTCACTTAGTATCTTACTACTATGTGGTTTTGACAGTGGTGAAAAACTGTGCTGCATACGGATCTATATACAACTCGTGCAAATGTTCCTTGCCAACAAGGAATATAATAACCTTTCACAGGTAAATTCTGCAAAATCTGTTTTTTTTTTTTTTTTTTTTTTTTTAGTTAAAATTACCAATGCACGCTAATATATCTTTACGTCAATCAGGGGTTCACGTCTGGTGAGTATGGGCTTGGCACACCTAGGGTCCTGAGCTGGATATCTTCAATCTTCTCTTTATTGGTGATGTGATTCCTTTCTACTTGAGTCTCTCTCTCAGGGTAACTCAAATTTTTTTTGGCTGGTGCAGCATAATCCTCAGGTTTCCTTGCACCATATGGCTAATAATTATAATAAAGTTAAATTCCTAAATACGTTTTTAATATATTAAAAAATCGTGGAAGTTATTGAGCCTTGTAGCTCTAAATTTTTTACTTCCTAAATACTGTATAGACAATTTTATCCAAGCTGAGCAGGTCTGGTTACAACGTATAAAACAGGAATTCCCTGAAACATTAATGAATACAACTCATCAGTGAAACTTGTGAAAGCAAGAGGAAAAAAAAAGGGGGGGGGGGCTGAATTGCAGATTAGGGGTACACCTTGTTATTGCGTGGTGGGCATGGCCAAATAAAAGGTTATGTTAGTTTATGCCAGTAATTCGGGACCGATTTAAGCAAAAGAAGCCACTTTCTCTGGAGGTGTATCCATAATCTGGAGTTCTGCCAAAAAGCCATAACAAGCAAGAGGGAGTTGACTCAAAAGAAAAAAAAAAAAAAAAGCTTGGTTTTTCTAAAATATAAAGTTAGCACCACATGATACATATGAAATGTTATATGCAATCAGTGGTGTTCCCAAGAGGGAGTATAGGCTTTAGCCCCTTCTCCCATGATTAAAATAATGTCTATACATGACGAATCCGGTTCGGGTCTAGCTGGGAACATTTAGATGTCTAGGGCGAAAATGTTGCTCATTTTTTGTTGGTTGAAGATTAATGACAGAAACTTTCTAAATATGGACCCAGTTTTACTCAACTTGTTTTTGAATCGACATTTTGCAGTTTTCACGTAGTAATTAACCAAAAGAAAGACATGCAGCATAACAAGTTTTCCAATTTGTTTTCTCAGATGCGCGGAACATCATAGGTGGCGTTTCGATTTTTTGATTACAGTTTGAAGATTGCCGTTATTAGGTCGTCTACTTCCTAGAAGTAAAGAACAAATAAAATGCAATGTTTTTTTTTTTTTTTTTTTTTTTTAAGTAATATCCATATTGTTCTAGTTCAACTAGAAACCCACTAATTATGTTCTTTAACTTTCTAAACAAAGCATAATCTCAGCTTTGAGAAGACTATTTTAGGACTTTCCCAGAATAATTTGCTGAAAAGAAGCTATCGGAAAAATATCGAGACTCTCGAGAGTGTTGTTCCTTACCAAATAACCCATGTAATTAAACTGCCGCGTATGGTTTGGAATCGCGTTTCATTTCCTTAATTTTAGAATATTACAGAAAAGTATATAATACTTTTGAATATGGTAGAACATTGTAGAAGATTCCTGGATGGTAGAAGACTGTAGATGATTCTAGAAAGTGGGTGTATTTTCGATATTGTAGAAGACTATAGTTAATTCTAGAAAGTGGGTGTATAGTTAATTCTAGAAAGTCTACAGTCTTCTACAATATTTTCAATATTGTAGAAGACTGTAGATAATTCTAGAGTGTTTTGCAGTAATATAAATTGAGGAGTAAGAGCTATACTGGATACTATGAGGCAGTCACAAAGAACTGGATGCAGGGAATAACTGTGATATTATATATTCGGATCTTAGAAAGGCTTTTGATACTGTTGCACTTGGAAGACTGCTGCACAAATTGGAGCAGTGTGGCACTGGAGGCAAATTGCTGCTATGGATAAAGGGATGGTTGAGGGGGAAAAGACAGAGTGGAAATCAATGGACACTGCTCATCGTGGACTAATGTTATTAGTGGAGTCCCTCAGGGTTCAGTGTTGGATCCATTGTTGTTTTCTGTATTTATAAATTAGCATTAGCATTAGCATTAGTAGAGGCATTTGATGCAAGAAAGCAAGCTTATGCAGCATCAGCCAAAAAAAAAAAAAAAAAAAAACCCACTTCCACTTCACCCCTCTGTTCGTTCAAAATACCTGTCCAGCTGAGCCTTAAACTTATTTAGGCTATCAACCTCCACCACAAGGGATGGAAGTCTGTTCCACCAACCAACCACCCGCTGGCTAAAGGCAAATTTCCGCACGTCTATCCTACATCTGTCTTTCCTCAATTTGAATTTATGCCCTCTCAGGTGATTTTTCTGAGCTAGAGGAAGAATCCCATCAGCATTGAGCATGCTTAAACCATTCAAGGCTTTATACACCTCTATCAGATCACCTCGCTGGTGCCTAGTCTCCAGACACTGTAATTTGCGAAACTTAAGCCTTTCTTCGTAAGAGCACCCCTTTGTTCCATTCACTAATCTTGTTGCCCTTCTCTGTACTCGTTCCAGCAGCTCTACATCCTTCTTGAAATGAGGCCTCCAGACCTGTATACAGTACTCTAGGTGTGGCCTGACCATCGCCTTATACAATGGAATAATCACCTCCTTATCCCTGCTGGAAAAATTCCTGTATATCATTGACAATACTCCATGAGCTACTCTTGCAGCCCTTCTGCACTGCTCAGAGAACTTCATATCTGCCTGCACAACCACCCCCAAGTCCCTTTCATATATGATATCGATTATGGTATATCAAGCTTAATGTCCAAGTTTGCAGACGATACAAAGGTTGGCAGGGTTGTTAAGGACACTACTTACAGTATGGTGCTGCAACAGGATCTGGAAAGGTTGAGCAGATGGGCTGAGAGGTGGCAAATTAAGTTTAACATTGACAAATGTAAAGTACTACATATGGGAAACAGTAACCCCAGAGCAACGTATCAACTCTGTGGTACTACGCTGACAGTGGTAGACAATGAAAAGGACCTGGGGATATTTGTGCAGGCAGATATGAAGTTTTCTGAGCAGTGCAGACGGGCTACAAGAGTAGCTCATGGTGTCTTGTTAATGATATATAGGAATTTTTCTAGCAGGGATAAGGAGGTGATTATTCCCTTGTATAAGGCAATGGTCAGGCCACACCTAGAGTACTGTATACAGGTCTGGAGGCTTCATTTCAAGAAGGATGTAGAGCTGCTGGAACGAGTACAGAGAAGGGCAACAAGATTAGTGAATAGAGCAAAGGGTTGCTCTTACGAAGAAAGGCTCACGTTTTGCAAATTACAGTGTCTGGAGACTAGGCACCGGCGAGATGATCCGATAGAGGTGTATAAAGCTTTGAATGGTTTGAGCATGCTCAATGCTGATGGGATTCTTCCTCTTTCTCAGAATAATCACCTGAGAGGGCATAAATTCAAATTGAAGAAAGACAGATGTAGGATAGATGTGGGAAATTTGCCTTTAGCCAGCTGGTAGTTGGTAGGTGGAACAGACTTACACCCCTTGTTGTGGAAGTTGATAGCCTAAATAATTAAGGCTCGGCTGGACAGGTATTTTGAACGAACGGAAATGGGAGTGGGTGTTTTTTTTTTTTTTTTTTTTTGGCTGATGCTGCATAAGCTTGCTTTCTTGCATCATATATCTCTACTAATGCTAATGCTAGTAATATTTATTATTTTCTATTTCATAATTATAAAAAAATGTAACACTATTCCTTATTATTTTACAGTTAAACGAACGTTGCTTGGACGTAAAAAATTATCGGATGCTGAATATCGCAAGAGAAAGGCTAAGACTCAATTAGAAATTAACGAGCAATCAGGGTTGTCGGAAAAGTTCTTAAAAGAAGAACTAGCTTTAAGAGAATCTGTAATAAGTGAAACCGTGGTTGTCGAAGACCCGAAAAATGAGCTTTCTTCGCATGAGTCTGCGGAAGAGGCAGATGGCTTGATAAATCCAGATCTTAGAGAAGAACGTGTTGACGGGATCGTTGATAATATTTCAAATCCTGCAACCTGGTCATCTGTTATGACATTCATTTAGATTAAAAGCAGTTTAAAAAGGACCGGAAAAGCCATGCCCTAAAGAAATACCGTAGATTTACCGTTGCAAATGTCAAAAGGAAATTGAGAAATGGAGAGGAGATTACCAGAACATGGCTTGTGTATTCACTAATTAAAAATGCAGTGTTTTGGGTTTTTGTAAACTCTTGAGCTTGACATAAATTTCTCTTACTCAGGATGGTTATAATGAGTGGAGAAATTTGAATCAAACCCATAAAGAGCATGAAACCTCACCAATTCATTTTGAATCGCATAAGAAATGGATCGAACTAAAGAAAATGGCTTCTAATTTTTTTTTTTTTTTTTTTTTGTTAGTTGTTGGCGCATCGGCTTCTGTGGCCATAATGCACCTCCCAAAGTTTTTGCATTTTACTCTGATCCAAGCCCGAGGCGGGATCCAAACCCACGACCTTTTGGGTTGCCCGGCAGGCACTTTACCCACCTAGCTAGCCCGGTCCGCAGGGCTTCTATACCGGTGTGCAAAACATAAGGACCAACACTATTTCTAAAGCTTACAACCACAAAATCTTTACTTAAGGTACTCTTTATTGATGAGAGTAGATTCAGTCGCAGCAGCGATTCTGGCCGTCAGCTGATCTGGCGAGAGTTTGGCACATGGTATCACCCCGCAAACATCATTGAAAGGGATCGATATGGCGGTCGAGGTGTTCTCGTCTGTAGAGGCATTATCCTGGATGGACGTACACAACTCCAGATACTGGTAAGCGGTACTGTAACCGGTGAATGCTACTGTACTGAGATAATCCTTCCCCATGTGCGTCTGTTCCAGGTGCTATTGGCCCTGAGTTCATGTTTATGGATGATAACGCCACACCCAATCGCACTACAGTGGTTATATGGTTTTGGAAAGTGAGGACATTGTTCGTATGGATTGGCCTGTCCGTTTCCCCCGAACTGATCTAAATTCCATCGAACACACATGGGACGCTCTGGGGAGACGCCTAGTGGCACGTCCACACCCATCAAAAAATGTTCACCAGCTGAAGATGGCGCTGACAGAGGAATGGACGATGTTACTGTATGAACTTATCAACAACATTGTTCTAAGTATGGACAGGCGGTGCAAAGCCTGCATCGATATTAGGGGTGGCCATATCTCCTACTGAGGACCACCTCTTCCCTTTGTTCCATCTTTGGCAGCGATGCATCTGTATCATGGTAGCCAGTATTTGAATAAAGTTTGAATTGAGTAAAGCTATGTTACCATTTTTGAATAAAGTCCCTCTGTACCGTTTTGTTTCCTTCATCATTTCTGTACCTCACGAGGCTCCTCTGGTATGTTTTTCCCATGTCCAGGCCACTTGTATGAGAAGCTACAGGTGAAAACCTGACTGGTCCTTAAATTTTGCACACCAGTGTAGTAATGAAACATTGGATTTACATTACATTTTCAAAACAATTTGAGTGCTGAAACTCGTCATTGGCAAAGAGTATTAGAAAGACTATTTGCAATAGTAGAATTTCTCGGACACCAGTGTCTTGCATTTAGGGGAAAATTTTGATTCAGTCATTGCAGAGCATTTGCAAAGAGTAAAATTCAATGACCTCCATAACCACTATTTAGGGGAAACTGTTCAAAATGAACTAATATAGCTAATGTCCCTATATTAGTCCCTGGCAGTGCAAAATAAGATATTAGAAAATTTAAAGCAAGCGAAATACAGTATATAGTTGTTGGCTGTACTCCAGACGTAGGGGAAAGTTGAACAGATATCAATAGTAATACGTTTTCTCACTATCAATCAAGGAGCAGATATTTGTGAGCATGTTCTGAATTTCGTTCTGGTCGAGAAAACAACTGTCAGAACTCACCGAGGCTATTTTGATAGAACTTGAAAAGTCCGGTATTTCCATGAATAATATGTGCGGTCAAGGATATGACAATGCTTCAAACATGAAAGATAGACATTCGGGTGTTCAAAAAAAGATACTTGAGGTAAATAATCGAGCATTTTTCGTTCCTTGTCATGCTCACTCTTTGAATCTTGTCATAAATGATGCTGCTAAATCATCTCATATCGCCGTATCATCTTTTAGAGTAATACAGGCTATCAATGTTTTCATGAGTGGATATACAGACGTTGGTGTATTTTAATCAAAAATGTTACTAAAATAACAGTAAAACCATTGAGTGAAACTAAATGGGAAAGTACAATAGAGGCGACAAAACTTTCCAGGTTTCGTTCAGGCGAAATTTATGATTCCCTTTATGAAATAAGTCGAGATTCGGCCTTTGATCCATTTGCCCACCATGAAGCGGAAACATTGGAATTTTAAATGAGAGATTAGCGTTTTATTTTCTGTATCGTTGTCTGGTATAATATTTTAAAGATGATAAACATAGCCAGTAAGTATTCACAGGAAGAAAAAATTTCGATTTCGCAAGTTGTTGATATATTAAAATCAACCCTAGAAAGCCTCAAGAAATATCGGTCTGACATTGTATTTGATGAAATTTTAGAAGAGGCCAAAAGAATTGCCGTGGATTTGGAAGTCCAGCCATTTTTTCCCATAAAGAAACATATTCATTCCCGAAAAACTTTCAACTCTGTTGCTGATGGATCTTTAATAGGTTTGAAGACACAATTTAAGGTAGATTTTTTTTTCTATATCAATGATGTAGTCATCATGTCCGTAGAGGAAAGAGTTATGCAATTGCATAACCACAATAACTTATTCAATTTTCTATACGAAGTAAAAAACAATAAAAACCTTTCCAAAGATGAACTTTTAAGAAAATTCTTGGATCTATAAGAAGCACTGACAAACTCAAATGACATCAATGAGAGTGACTTGGATGGCTCGGAAATGTTTGAGGAAATAATAGCACTTTCTCCTTTAATAAAACAGGATTGGACACCATTAGATGTGTAGAGATTTATTTTTGGCAAATAATTTTGCTCCCAATATGGCAGTTGCATTGAGAATTATGTTAACTCTCCCAATAACTGTAGCGTCTTTAGAAGGAAGTTTATCTAAATTGAAAATTATTAAAAATTATTTGAGATCAACTATGTCTCAAGAATGACTGACTGGACTGGCAACTACATGGAGCACGATGTTTTAAAAAACATCAAATTTGAAGACCTACTTCATGATTTTACCTCTGTAAAAGCTCGAAAACAGAAATTCTTGTAAGCATTTGTGTGACTTTTACATTAAATTTAATGTAAATATATTTCAATTTTTGCTAAATTTTTTATCATTTTTTTGGTGACATTTAGTCTTATTATTCTGTGTATTAGAAAATGGTTATATCAAGCCTTTTAATTATTACTTACATAAAAATTCAGCACAAATTTAAGGTTTATTTAAATAAAAATGTATGAAAATTTATGTAAACCTCATTAAATTTTCCGTAAATATATTCGCTTTTTTACTTCCGCCTGCATTTTTAATAAAATTATGTATAATAAGATAAATAATCATTTATTTAATCCACTCATCCACCCCTAAGTTAAGATGAGGTTAAGCGAATGTTTTCACCTGTTAATTCAACCTCAAAACGTTTACCTAACTTTAAAATAACTAACCTAACCGGCAACTAACCTATAAAGAATATATAACGGTCTAACCGAAAACCTTTGGGATTTGATTCGTTCTCTCAATTCTGTATTCATCTGTTTATTAAATATATTTTTCAAAATGTTATTATAGTACGTTTTTTACTTTTTTATTTCATTAAAACATTTACCTCCCATGTAAAAGTCATTTATTACATTTCTGTTACTGTTCATTATTTTTTCTGAATTAAATAAGTATATCATCACCCCTTTGGCATGGCTTGTGACAAAATTATACTGGCGAGGATGCCCAAAAGGTTCTGTGCTTAGGGCGCAAAAATTTCTTGGGCCGGGCCTGGGTCTATGTACTCATGTTGCTTGCACCACACATGAAGGCACCTGTCGATGTGTTGCAGCAGGTATTTGGACTCGTCCAATCAACATACTTGTTTCCAGTTCAACTAGCACATTGTTGACACTACAGAAGTTGCCTTCAACTATGAACAGCAGCAATGAGAGTGGGTCTCTTGGGTCTGAGTGTGAAGTGCATCACCATTTGCGATATTGTTCTTGCATTCCTCATATTGCATTGGGATGTCAGCTGTTGCACAGTGACTTGCCATTGAGGCAGTTCAGTGCACTGTATCCTTTGCTCACAATGAACAGCCACCTTGCATAATCCTTTAGTTCTGTTGGTGTTAGGTGGTTTCACCTGTTCAACACCATTCTTTGTACACCTTAACAGTGGGCTATGAGCAACCAACAAGAAGTGCTGTTTCCGATATATGGAAGCACCCAATGCATGAATTCCCACAATCATGCCCTTTTGAAACTCCATATCTTTATTATGTCCCATAACTGCTACTTTTTTACACAACCAGATGCATATTACTACTGCTCTAGCATATGAAGCTGTTCAGGGTTTTCTACACTTCGAGCAATGCGGCATAGTCCATTATAAATGGGGTAGTCACAATTCAGCGAGCATGTGTGTGTGTGTGTATATATATTTGTATACACACACATACAGTAAACTTTAAAGTCCAATACTGTACATTTAACAAAAAAATATCACATTTTATAATTCAAAAACATGAAGACAGCAATCTGGTACTTGTAGCGATTGTATATATTTAAAATCCATGCAAAAAGGTTGATAATTCTTTCTTTATAAGATGATTGCAGGACTGTTATTTGGTTTTTAGGAGCATTAGCAACTAAGGCCATATTGCTCCGGGATATGCGGTGGTCATTCCCTGACCTTTCCGTATCCTCCGTATTTGGTGGTGACGGGGTCGAACCCCGGTCTAATCAAGAAACGTGTGCTACGCACTGCTGCTCCTTCCCACCTGGCTACGGAGGCACCTATTGCAGGACTGTTATCTGTTAATGTTTCTGCACCCTGCAAGATTTAAATGCTAGAGTTCAATGGTTTTAATTCTCATAGTAGAACAAACCTGCCCACCAGGCACCTCCATAGCCAGGTGGGCAGGAGCAGCAGTGCGTAGCACACGCTTCTTGATTAGACCAAGGTTCGAGCCCGTGACCATCAAATACAGAGGATGTGGAAAGGTCAGGGAATGACCACCGCATATCCCCGGAGCAATATGGCTTTAGTTGCTAATGCTCTTAAAAAAAAAAAAAAAAACTAAATAACAAATAAATATCAAATGGCCATTATAAAAAAGTGGCTATTTGTTTAAAAGACTAGACTGCTATGAAAAAACAAGTGTAAAGAATTGTTTCATGCTTATATACAAAATCAATTTTCTAATAGAAAGTAGTGGAATACCAGGGCAACTTATTACAATGGATAGTTTGTGCTGTAGTGGGAATTAAGATCATTACATTGTCCATGCAGTTTACTGTTGCTCACAAAAACAAATGAAAAGATGTTAGTCAACATAACAGATAGTCCAGTTGTTTGTGCTTAATATTTACTGAAATCTACTCTAAAACTTCAACCACTACTTATATCTCTCTAAATCTGAATCTCTCAATCATCAAAAGTGATGTATTTTAAAATTTACTGCATATATATATATATATATATAATTGCTGAATCTTTTTATATATGTTAGAGTGCGATCGTTTTATGTATGAGGTGCAGCAATAAATTTCCCAGACTGGCACAAGAAAAAATAACACAAAATGAAGGAGTTCAACAATGGTTGTATTTTTATTCAAAGTGATTACTCATCACCTGCTTGAATTCACTAATTAAACCATTCTAAAAGTTTCCGAAAAGAGTCGGTGAAGGTGTCCAAAGAAATAATGTTCGGCTTGTCGGTTTTTCTTTATGCCATCAACATCCTGAAATCTCGTTCATGTGTGAGCAGTTTTCACCTTAGGAAAGAAGAAGTCCACCGATGCTAGATTGGAGTAGGGTGGTTGATCTGTACAGTGCTGTTTTGTCAGAAATGGCTTCACAACAAGTGTGGAATGGTGAGGCATTGTTATGCAACAAGAACCAGGTGCCTTTCTCTTGAAATAGCAGGCTCACTTAGGAAAAGTTTTGGAAACACCTGTACATAGAATGAAGCATTCTTCCCTTCAGGTACAAATTCCTTGGGAATTGCATCATTTGTAGAAAAACACGATCAGCGTCATCTTGATCTGGACTTCTGTAAAGAAAACTTTTTGGGCCATGGTAATGACCACTGCATGCTCTGACACATCATCTCTGGGTCATAGTGAAACACCTAACACTCACCTGCAGTGACAATACAGCCGAGGAAATTAGGATTGTCTCTGCTGTGGAACCCCAAAATCAAACAAACAGCTGTGGAACCCCATGTTTGAGTGTGCATTGCATCTTCATTTACAATATTGTTCTTGCATTCCACATACTGTATTGTGATGTCAGCTGTTGCACAGTGACTTGCCATTGAGCCAGTTCAATGTGCTGCATCCTTTGCTCCTGAAGTCTTCACATCATGACACTCTTCTTGCTTCTGCTCTTCTATGAGACAGTGTGGCACAAATTTTGCAGACCTTCCTTTTCCCTAAATCTGCATGCAGAATTTGATGAATCATCTTCTTATTCATATAAAACTCATCGGCCATTATTCTGCAGGTCAAATGACATAGTCTCACCACAATACGAGATCTCTTGCAACTCTGTCCCTATTTCAACAGGTATTGACGGATGTCCACTTTGGTCATCACAAACATCCTCATCTTTCTTTGAACCACTTATACCGTTCAAACATGCTGCTATGACTTAACGTTTTATCGCCACAAGTAGTTTTTAATATTTCATGTTTCTGTTCCAAAATTTCCATTTAAAGCAAAATTTGATATTCAACTGTTACTCCATTGCAAAACTGTGACACGGAACATTAGTGCTACTAGCAAAACTAGTTTTCACTTGCAATCTGTCAGTCTACTTGGCAATTTTTGTACCACCATCTGTTGGAGGAACTTTAAACAACATGCCAGTTCCTTTTATTTTCAAACTCATCGAACATGACCACAACAGCACCAGTCCAAGACTTTATTGCTACACCTCGTATATATAAAAACAGATATACGTGCACATACACAATTTTGTAATTTCATGCACGTCACAATTTTTTCAACTCCAAAATTGAAGGTGCCTACTAGATTCATGTTTATATTTTATGACTGTAACAATGCATTTTTTTCCCAGCAGAATTAAGTTTCTTCATGTTTCGAAAATATGCTTAAAGTTAATATTAGTTTCATGGTTATATTTTTTGGCAGCAACTTTTTTTTCTTTTCTTTTTTTCCAGCAGAATTAATATATATATATATTTTTTAATAACATGTAAAAAGCTCAGCATTTTTAAATATTAAAAATTTTTATTAAAAAATAAAAAGTTAGATACAATAAGCACATAAATCTATTAAGAAAAGATGGTATTGTACACTACATGCAGAATTCAAAATCAAAAATTTTCCTTAAATAAAAAGCAAATTTTTTCAACTGTCAGATGCCCTTGATTCCCATTTCAAGAAATAGTTGTGCAACCAGTGCTGGGTTAATATGTGGTCACATTGCTATTGCATCCTGATTCCAAAATTAAATAGAACAAGAAAAAAATTAACATAGATGTGAGATGATCAGAGATATGAACATTTCATATGAAGAAGTCCATACAAAATATTAAAATTAAGTTGAATTTTTCCTTTAGTTTTGTGGGACAAAAAACATGTCATCATTAAAAGAATATTTTCATTAGTGAATATTTGTTCCCATATCATCGCATCAGTGGACCACAGTAAAACCCCAGCTGAAAACACACAATAAAGGCCATTCTTAATGTTACGTACAATTTGGTCAAATTTTGTGCAGTTTCTAAATGCAATATCAAACAAGAACGATATACTAAAAAGTTCATGCTGCTGATGAGCACACTTGATATGTTTGATGTTTAAAATTTTTTGTAGATCACGATTTTTGTCGTTTTTGAAATCTGTTATTTGCTTTGAGTCTGTGATTTCAAAGAAAAAATAAAATTGAAATACAAGATATATCAAAGGCTGAAATACATGTGCATATGGTTTTGTCCAGCACTGCAGTTTTTAAAATCTGGTTGCTTAACTATATAACTATTATTAACTCACTCTTTTTATTATTTTATTTATTTTTCCATTAATATATTTTTATAATGGTATGCATACTTTCATATTTCCAAAAAAACATTACTGATCAATAGGTTAAAAGCACTAAAGTGGATGAGAACACCAACAAAATTTCAGTTCCTTTGCTCATTGCATTTCGAGAAGAAATGATTTGACAGAATAATTCAGACATGTAGGCTCAAAATTACACGGATACTATTTTCTCAGCTTTTCATAAATATGTGCGAATGTTAAGTCCTATTTTTACTAATGAAAGTACCTTTGTTAACCCTTCAGAAAGTGCACAAGGTCAGAATTATCTCAGAAATTTTAGCCCCCCCCCAACTGCATGCAAAAATATGTACAATTAGAAACTATTTTTTTGACTCAATTTGAAATTATGGCTAAAACAACACTTATTTTATGAGTTCTTGGTGAAACAATTTTCAATCATTTTGGCCCTGGAGAGATTGTACAAGGCGCATGGGGTAGAATTTTTTTAAACATGGTCTGTGCTTGCTGACAGGAGAGAATGCTTCTACAGGGATGGGAAACAGTTAAATAAAAAGGGTGCATGAATATTTGCTGATGCTATCGAGGCAGTGTTAGGTGGGTTGGAAAACTGCTAGCTTGGGGGGGGGGGGATACACATAATAAAAGATTAACAGTGGCCACAGGCAGAGGCAAAAGTGATTCTTGCACTGCTTATATTATAATGAGCAGCAGACTGGAAAACAAAGTACTGGAGATTTCCAGAACTGCTCGGTTCAGAGTGGAACAAGTAAATACATGGGCTGTGTTAAGGTAACTAAGAGTAGAAACAGGTGCATGTATACTTGCATGTACACCAATGATGGGTGTATAGTTAATAAATTTGAGTTTGAACTGTTGAAACAAGAATCACTTTTGCCTCGGCCACAGGCAGAGGCAAAAGTGATTCTTGCACTGCTCATATTAGAATGAGCAGCAGACTGGCAAACCAAGTACTGGAGATTTCCAGAACTGCTCGGTTCAGAGTGGAACAAGTAAATACATGGGCTGTGTTAAGGTAACTAAGAGTAGAAACAGGTGCATGTATACTTGCATGTACACCAATGATGGGTGTATAGTTAATAAATTTGAGTTTGAACTGTTGGTCAAGACATCAAAGGCAGATATTGTTGGGATATCAGAGAATTGGTGTCACACAGATATAAGCAGTGCAGAATTAGAATTTGGGGAGTACGATGTGTACAGGAAGGAAGTAGGGGTTACACTGTTAGTTAAGAAACACATAATATCAAAGGAAATGCATCCAATTGACATTGGTGGACAATGCAATGTTGAGTCAGTTAAGTGTGACATAAGCACTGGGAATGGGAAAATGAGAGTAGTTGTGTGTTCAACAAGTACTTAGTACAGTGACCTGTACTTAACAAGTACAGGTTACTGTTGAAAAAAAGCCATGAATTAGGGATGAATTTGAAAGTGTCTGCAATTTTGCCCAGACACAATAGGAGGGAGTATATGATGAGAGCCTTGTCGATCGATTTGGCCCTGGAAAGATTTTGCAAGGCTCAAGGGGTAGAATTTTTTCAGCCTGGTCTGTACTTGTTAACAGGAGAGACTGCTTCTACAGGGATGGGATACACTTAAATAGAGAGGGTGGAAGAATATTTGCTGATGCCATCGAGGCAGTGTTAGGAGGGCTGGAAAACTGCTAGCTTGGGGGGATACAAGGACTAATAGATTAACAGTAGCCACTGGCAGAGGTGAAAGTGATTCTTGCACTGCTTCTATTGGAATGAGCAGCAGCCTGGAAAACAAGATGCAGGGTATTTCAGAGACTGCTGGGAGTCATTGCTGTACAAGTAAACACATGGGTTGTGTTAGGGTAGCTAAGAACAGGAACAGGTGCATGTATACTTGCATGTACACTAATGCTAGGAGTTTGGTAAATAAATTTGAGGTATTGCTCAGAACATCAAAGGCAGATATTGTTGGGATATCAGAGATGTGGTGTCACACAGATATAAGGAATGCAGAACTGGAATTTGGGTAGTAGAATGTGTACAGGAAGGATAGACAAGATAGGAAGGGAGGAGGGGTTATACTATTAGTTAAGAAACACATAAAATCCAAGGAAGTGAAACCAGTTGACATTGCTGGACAGTGCAGTGTCGAGTCAGTTTGGTGTGACACAAGCATTGGAAGATCAAAATTGAGAGTAGGAGTATGTTATAAGCCTAATGACTCTGATGAGTATAATAAGGAACTGTACAGGGAAATAGAGTGGGCCAGTAAATCAGAGTCTTATAATGGGGGATTTTAATTTCCCAGATACTGACTGGAATTTGTGGGTTGGTCACTCACACACTAGCAAGGCTTTAGTGGATTTATTGGATGATTGTTGTTTTCTACATCAGCATGTTCGGGAGACAACTAGAGGGAGTAATACTCTTGATCTGATTATCAGTAGTGATTCTTCGTACATTAAGAATCTGCAGATAAAGGAACCACTAGGTGGCAGCGACCACAGTGTGCTGAAGTGCGATTTACTCAAAGAGGTAATTACCATCAGGGTAAAGGGAAGGGTTTGTGCTTTCGTAAAGGTGACTACGGTGGTCTGAGACAGTATTTAAATTCTATATGGTGAGACCAAATGATGATGTTACCAACAGGAAATTCAAAATGGGAAGCATTCACAGAACTTATCTTGGAAGCTACTAGGCTTTACATGCCAACTAAGAAATATTGTTCAAGGTTTAGGCCTAAATGGATGTAAGATGAACTAATGAGACATATGGCAGAGAAGAAAAATGCATGGAATACATATAAATTAATGGGTGACATGGAAGCCTACGATAGATATAAGCTGGTCTGTAACCAAGTCAAAAGGAGATTAGGCAGGCAAAGGCAGATTAGGAGAAATCCTTGGCAAAGGATGCAAAGAAAAACAACAAAGAGTTCTTTACCTATGTAAACTCTAGAAAGAAAGGGATGAATCAGATTGGTCCACTGGATATTGATGGTTCAACTGTTGATGATCCTGCTCAGGTAGCTAACAAACTAAATGAATATTTTGCATCTACATTCACACATGAGGAGTTATTCAGCGAGGGGAATGCCAGAGGTGTATTCAACTCTGGCAGTGAGCTAGCTAATCTTGTAATAACTGAGAGGACAGTGGGGGAGAAATTGTTGAAGATAAACATAAAAAAGGCACCCTGGGCAGACGGGATCTATCCAGTTATATTAAAGGAGGCAGCAAAGGAAGTAAGCAAACCCTTAGCCATAATTATGAGAGCATCTTTGGACTCAGGAGTGGTACCCAAGGACTGGAGATGTGCAAATGTGACCCCAATTCACAAAGGAGGATCAAAGGGCAACACAAGTAATTATAGACCTGTTAGTTTTAACTTCTGTTCCAGGAAAATTAATAGAGGCACTGGTTAAAGAAGCACTGCAGTATCATATAGACAAGACTTCAATTAAAGCTTGGACACAGCATGGTTTTGTTAAGGGAAAGTCTTGCCTGACCAATTTGATTGGATACTATGATGTGGTCACAAAGGAATTGGATGCAGGGAATAACTTTGATATCATATATTCGGATCTTAGAAAGGCTTTTGATACTGTTGCACATGGAAGACTGCTGCACAAATTGGAGCAGTGTGGCACTGGAGGCAAATTGCTGCTATGGATAAAGGGATGGTTGCGTGGGAGAAGACAGAGAGTGGTAATCAATGGACACTTCTCATCGTGGACTAATGTTATTAGTGGAGTTCAGTATTGGGTCCATTGTTGTTTTCTGTATTTATAAATGATATTGATGATGGTATATCAAATTTAATGTCCAAGTTTGCAGATGATATGAAGGTTGGCAGGGTTGTTAAGGACACTAATGACAGTACGCTGCTGCAATAGGATCTAGAAAAGTCGAGCAGATGGGCTGGGAGGTGGAAATGAAGTTTAACATTGACAAATGTAAAGTACTACATATGGGAAGCAGCAACCCCCCAGTGACGTATCAACTCTGTGGTACTACATTGACAGTGGTAGAGAACAAAGAGGACCTGCGGGTAATTGTGCAGGCAGATATGAAGTTTTCTGAGCAGTGCAGACTGTCTGCAAGAGTAGCTCATGGTGTCTTGTCAATTATATACAGGAATAAGGAGGTGATTATCCCCTTGTATAAGGCAATGGTCAGGCCACACCTTGAGTACTGTATACAGGTCTGGAGGCCTCATTTTAAGAAAGATGTAGAGCTGTTGGAACGAGTACAGAGAAGGACAACGAGATTAGTGAATGGAACAACGGTTTGCTCTTACGAAGAAAGGCTTAAATTTTGCAAATTACAGTGTCTGTAGACTAGGCACCTGCGAGGTGATCTGATTGAGGTGTATAAAGCCTTGAATGGTTTGAGCATGCTCAGTGCTGGTGGAATTCTTCATCTTGCTCAGAATAATCAGCTCAGAGGGCATAAATTCAAATTGAGGAAGGACGGATGTCGGATAGATGTGCAGAAGTTTGCTTTTAGCCAGTGGGTGGTTAGTTGGTGGAACAAACTTCCGTCCTTTGTTGTGGAAATTGATAGCCTAAATAAATTTATGGCTGAGCTGGACAGGTACTTGGAACGAATGGAGGGGTGAAATGGGAGCGTGTTGTGTTTTTTTTTTTTTGGCTGATGCTGCATAAGCTTTCTTTCTTGCATCATATGCCTCTACTAATGCTTAAAGGCCTAATGAATCTGATGAGTAGAATGAGCAATTGTGTAGAGAAATAGAGTGGGGCAGTATATCAGAATATAAAATGGGGGATTTTAACTTTCCAGATACTGCCTGGAACTTGTGGATTGATCACTCGCACACTAGCAAGACTTTTGTGGATTTACTGGATCACTGATTTCTACAGCAACATGTTCCAAGCACAACCAGAGGGAGTATATATAAAATAATATAATAATAATTATATATATATATATATATATATATATATATATATATATATATAATAATACTCTTTATCTGATAATCAATAGTGATTATTCATGCATTACTAATTTGCAGATAAAGGAACCACTGGGTGATAGTAATCACAATGTATTGATGTGGGATTTACTTAAATCCATATCTACCATAAAGGCTAAAGGGAAGGGCTTTTGTAAAGGTGAATACAGGGTTTAAAATTCATTACAATGGGATCAACTGATGATGTTACTAATGTTGAATTCGAAATGGGAATCCTTTAGGGACTTAATCTTGGAGGCTACTAGGCTTTTCATACCAACTAAGAAATACTGTTTGAGGTTTAGGCCTAAATGGACGGCAGATGAATTAATGAAGCTTGTGGCCGAGAAGAAAAAGGTACGGGATACATATAAATTATCAGGCAACACAGAAGCCTATGGCAGATATAAATGAGTCTGTAATCAAGTCACAGAGGAGGGTTAGGCAGATTACGAGAAATCTTTAGCAAAGGATGGAAAGAAAAACAGCAAAGAGTTCTTTACTTATGTGAACTCTAGAAGGAAAGGAATGAACCACTTAACACTGATGGGTTGACTATTGATGACCGTGCTCTGGTAGCTGATAAACTGAATGAGTATTTTGCATCTACATTCACACATGAGGAGTTATTCAATGAGGGGAATGCCAAAAGTTTATAAAACTCTAACAGGAGGCTAAGTGATTTTTTGTAATAACTCAGAGCAAAGTGGAGGAGAAATTGTTGAAGTCATATATAAGGAAGGCACCTGGTGTGGATGGGATCTATCCAGTTCTTTTAAAGGAGGCAGCAAAGGAAGTAAGCAAACCATTAGCCATAATTATGAGAGCTTCCTTGGACTCAGGGGAGATCCCATGGACTGGAGGTGTGCAAATGTATCACCAATTCACAAAGGGGGTCCAAAAGGTGACACAAGTAACTATAGACCTGCTAGTTTCTGGGGAAAATAATGGAATCACTGGTTAAAGAAGCATTGCATAATCATCTAGAGACTACTTACACAGCATGGGTTTGTTAAAGGGGGATCTTGTGTGACCAATTTGATTGGATACTATGTTGTGGTCACAAAGGAACTGAATGC
Source organism: Mastigoproctus giganteus (assembly GCF_048544385.1). Taxonomy (NCBI): domain Eukaryota; kingdom Metazoa; phylum Arthropoda; class Arachnida; order Uropygi; family Thelyphonidae; genus Mastigoproctus; species Mastigoproctus giganteus. The sequence continues at coordinate 218,527,301 of NC_143580.1, forward strand.
CAAAAATAATTTTGATATCATATACTTGGATTTCAGGAAAGCTTTTGATACTGTTGCACATGGAAGACTGCTGTACAAATTGGAGAGGTATGGCATTAAGTTTCTACAATGGATAAAGGGATGGTTGAGTGGGAGAAGACAGAGAGTGGTAATCAATGGACACTGCTCTTCGTGGACAAATGTTATTAGAGGAGTTCCCAAGGGTTCAGTGTTGGGCCCATTGTTGTTTTGTATATTTATCAATGATATTGATGAAGGTATATCAGGTTTAATGTCCAAGTTTGCAGATGATGCAAAGGTTGGCAGGGTTGTTAACGACAATAAAGACAGTATGCTACTCCAACTGGATCTAGATAAGTTGGGCAAATGGGCTGAGAAGTGACAACTGAAGTTTAACATTGACAAATGCAAACTACTGCATATGGGTAGCAATAACCCAAGAGAAACATACCAACTGTGTGGCACTACACGTGTCTTGTTAATGGTATATAGGAATTTTGCTAGCAGGGTCAGGGAGGTGATTATTCCATTGTACAAGGCAATGGTCAGGCCACATCTTGAGGTCTGGATACCTCATTTTAGGAAAGATGTAGAGTTGCTAGAATGAGTACAAAGAAGGACAACAAGATTGTTGAGGAGAACAAATCAGTGCTTTTACCAAGAAGGGCTTAAATTCTGCAAATTGCTTCGCCTGGAGAGTAGGCACATGCGAGGTGATCTGACTGAGTTTTATTATTATTATTAGCCATACGGTACAAGGAAGCATAAGGCTTATGTTGCACCAGCCAAAAAAAAAAAAAAAAATTCCTGAATTACCCTGAGAGAGAAGTAGAAGGGAATCACAAGAAAGGGAAGAATGATGATATCCAGCTCAGAACCCTGGGTGTGCCAAGCCCATACTCACCAGATGTGAGTCTCTGAGTTGTACAAGGCCTTGAATGGGTTGAGTAAGCTAAATGCTGATGGGATTATTATTATTAGCTATATGGTGGAAGGAAACCCGAGGCTAATGCTGCACCAGCCAAAAAAAAACCAAAAAAAAAAAAAACCACATTATCCTGAGATAGAGAGAATCAGAAATAGAAGTGAATCACCAAGAAAGCATGAGAAGAATGATGATACTTCCTCTTGCTCAGATTAAGAACCTCAGGGGGTATAGATTCAAATTGAGTAAAGACAGTTGTAGACTAGATGTGCAGAAATTTGCCTTTAGCCAGTGGGTAGTTGATTGGTGGAACAGACTTCCATCTCTTCCATTTCTTGTGGAAGTTGATTGCCTAATTAAATTTAAGGCTGAGCTGGACAGGCATTTGGAATGAATAGAGGTTGAAATGGGAGGTGTGTTTTTTTTTTTTTTTTTTTGGCTAATGCTGCATAAGCTTGCTTTCTTGCATCGTATTCCTCTACTAATGCTAATGACACTGAGACCAGAATCAGTCAAAAAGATGGTTCATGTATTACCAAGTGCATAGAGCATATGAGATGAGTACTAAGGTATCCTAAAATGGGATGTTTTGTATTTACAATCTGAGTAGCAGCCATCTTGAAACAAGATGGTCACCACTTCAATAATAAACACTACACAGTGAAAACGTTGTTTACAATCCTCTGCAAATCAAATTTATAGCATGTCATGATATCCGGATGAAATTGTAGTAGTAATAGTGGAAAATAATGAAAGAAAGCAAGCTTATATAGCATCAATGGGAGTGGGTAGTTTCCCAGAAAAGTTCTGCTACTGCAAGAGTAATGAACCCACAAGTTTCAATCAATATCTGGAATTTTAAAATTCCTCAATTACGAGACATTTGGATTTGCTGGTCCATTCTACTTCTCTCTATAGATGTTTGTTATACTTATCACAGTCATTTGGCTTATAACATATTCCTACTCTCATTTTTATTTTCCCAAAGCTTATGTCGCATCAATTTAATTCTACATTATGCTGGCTACTCACATCAACCAGGTGTATTTTGCCTTTGATTCTATGAACTTTTTAACCCAGGGCATCACTTCCCCTCCTCTCCTGTCCTTTTTGTACACATTGTATGTACCATATCCTAATTCTGCATCCCCTGTGTCTGAGTGGCAGTGTTTGTTATATCCCTATAATGTATGCATTTGTTGACAACTAGTACTTAAAATTTATAAAATTTATTCACTCTACTCCTAGCATTACTGTATAAGCATGTATCTATCTGCATGGTTTTGATCTTTGTAACCATAGTATAACCCATATATTTGCTTGTCCCACAAGGACCCTAGCAGGCCTTGTAACTTCACATGTGCTCTTCTGGCTCTGCATGTTCCAATAGAAACGGAAGAATCAATTTCATATCTATTGGCAACTATCCCAATCTGTTTATCCCCCCCCAAACTAGCAGTTTTTCTACCTGCCTAATACTGCCTCAATAAAACACTAGCAAATATCCTATCCATTTAGTCATGACTTGCCACTTTTTCTTGGCATTGCTCTATATCTGCTAAGTAACTCCTCAGTGTAAGAGTGTAAGATTTATTCTTAATCTGAGTGTAAGATTTATTCTTAATCTTATTAGTACCAATGTATACAATAGTATTTCCTTTTATGCCCTTAAAGGATAATTGTATTACAATGTCATTAACTTTACCACCTGGGAGATATAATATAAATACAATATATTTTCCATTCTTTTGGCAACAGAATCACAAACAATAGCTACTTCCTGCAGAATCAGTGCTTTCTGAAATTGAGGATTTCACCATATTGTTGGATGCACGAGTGTAAGATTAAGCATTGAGGTGGGCAGCTGAGTGCTTCATAGTTCCCTCATTTTAATTCCTTTGAGGGCATCGATCCTCTTCCTCAGGACATCATATTTGCCTATCAGAACACTATTCCACTTAATCTCCTCAGACTCTGCATATAAAATACACAAAGCCAAACATCCTGTTTGGCTGTATCAAGTCCTGCTTGTGTATAATTCACAAACATGCACAACTAGTGCACGTTATAAAACCCTGATTCCTAGGGATCTGCCCTGAGCCAATGCATTCCAACTACTTTGTACCCTTTGTTTTGTTGCTGTAGTCCGAGGCATGCTTTTAGTTTAAAATGACAAATTCATCAAAGAAGTTATTATTAAAGGATTGTTATTTTTAATCCATAATTCATGTGTATGTATTTTGTATATACAGAGGTCTTCGTTATCCGAGAATAATTGGTTCCAGAAAATTCCACTTAAAACAGGGACCAAATTTTTGTAATGTGTATTATGTACTTATACATAGTAAAAAATGGATTGAAGGAACTGAAAAATGAGACAATTATTTTATTAGATATTTTTTTATTATAATATGTTGAACAATGTAAGGTTAAGTAAAGTTTATTGAAGTTACACTATTTTTTAGTTTTACGAATAAAGAATGAATCTAGAGTTGTTTTTTCCTTCGTGCTTAACATTTGTTGCACGATCATGAAGAGAGTCATTCTCACAAAAATATTCAAGTGCTTGGTCAATTTTCTTAACGGCTTCCTTTAATTCTTTAATTTTAAAATCCTCATAACTGCAAGGACTAGGATAATGAACACTCGGCTACCAGGGCCCTCTGTAACTGTTTAAGTTTTAAAATTACTGTACACTTCTTTGTTCTCGGTTAATACAACCATTATACAAAAAAAAAAAAAAAAAAAAAAAAAACTTTTGTTGTCTTTGAAAAATGGAATTCAGTTGACTATAATAGCATTCTGCCACCCAATAGATTTTGTATCTCAAATTATAATAAATAATTTGGTATAACATTTTTTTCAAGTTAAGGTTTTATTCTTCAGTTTTGCAAAATGAACTACATATCAATCATAAATGCATTTTACAGTATATACTAGTAAGCCTGTATACAAATATATTTTATACATAAATGTAAAAGAAAATGGTGCCAAATTATTTACTTTATATTCTAACGTAGAATACAGAGTTCATCTGAACACAATTATAAGAATGAATAGTGCAATGAATTACAAATTTCTGATGCTTATTTATTAACATTGACAAAATATTGTTGTAAACTAACATTGACAAAATATTGTTGTAAAGTTTAAACTTTGTTTCACTTTTTGTATATATAGTCCATTTAAAAAAGAAATTAAAATATGCTTCTTCGATTTTTGACTTTCATTAAGTTTCTCTGCCAAGCTTTGCTTCCAGATTTGTATATTCCCTGACTAGTTCACTGCTTTGGATTAGCCTCAAGATTAGATATAGATTTTGTAGTACCTATAAATGACAAAGCTGATTAAAGTTCTTTAACTTTGGACTGTGTCTCCTTGTTTTGTTCAGCAGTGATTTCAGCAAACATTTGCTTTATTCATGGCTACTTCCTCCACTGCATTTCAACTTTTCTTTTCATGATATATTACACAACAGCAAAATACCAGTTGGTATGTTATATTTCATGGCACACTGGGATCTTACTTCATACATCTTGCTTCTGGTCAACTATATCCTTCTTTTCCACTCCAAATGTTAGGTGGGATCTGGAGTGAAAACAATTGGAGTGTAAAAGAAGGATACAGTTGACCAAGGCAAGATGTAAGGAGTAATATGTGAAAAGTAATATAATAAAGAGGTTACACTAAGGTCTTAGTTGCCACCGTGCCACTAAAAAAAAGTAAGACTGCAACAGATACTTCATAACATTATTATGTAGAATCAGATGTAAAGATCTAGGTGGCTGATTTAGTCTCAGACAAGGGTTGCATGATCCTTGCCCTACCAAAAACTGGTTTTCATCCAGAAAAACCCAACCATAGAATGCATGCAGTTTACATACACAGTATAGTGACATCCCTTGGCTAGCAGCCTTAAATAAAAAAAAAAAAAAAAAAAATTAAAAGATTTTTGGACACAGGTTTGAATTATTGCCTTTTTCACTAAGATATATCCAAAATAAATTGTAATATATACATGGTTCTTTACTATGTGCTGCACTACAATTTATAATTGATGATGAACTAAGTCAGGGTACACATTAAAAACAAATTTTGCAAAATATATTTAGAAAGGTGAGTTTTTTTTTTTTTTTTATTTGTCACAACAGACAGAGACACTACGACTGAAATAACAATCTAATACCGGATATCATCATTCTTCTCTTTGGTAATTCCCTTCTACTTCTCTCTCTCACAGGCGCCTCCGTAGCCAGGTGGGCACAGGAGCAGCAGTGCGTAGCACACACTTCTTGATTAGACCGGGGTTCGAGCCCGTGAGCCACCAAATATGGAGGATGCGGAAAGGTCAGGGAATGACCACTGCATATCCCCGGAGCAATATGGCCTTAGTTGCTAATGCTCCTAAAAAAAAAAAAAAAAAACCAAACCAAAACCAAATCTCTCTCTCGGGGTAACTCAATTTTTTTTTTTTTTTTTTGGCTGGTGCAGCATAATCCTCAGGCTTCCTTGCTAATAATAATAATAATAACAGAATCCACAGTTACCTCAGATAGTGGAGATGGGGGAAATCCCCAGTGCCATCAGACAATCAGTTTATCACTGTTACAAGGTTTTGTTTTTATCCTAGAGTGGAAGGAAAATACCTCTTTTATGCTGGACACCTGCACATTATTTCCTCAATGTGAAGAAATTCTTTAAAAAAAAAAAAAAAAAAAAAGAGAGAGAGAGAAAGTGAGTTAGGTGTTCTTGCCACATAAGTTGCAAGATTAAAATGTTCAGGATTTTTCTGTGGGGCTATTTAAATGGCATGCCTATTCCAAGAATACCAGGATACCACAGAGAACCTAAAAAACAGTGATAATTGGGGCATTTTCCAAAACCGACCATGTTATTCATTAGTTTGCAACAGGGTACCAAAAACACTGATTTCATGCATTGAATCTAAAGGGTGCCATTTTGAAGTTTAAACATACTTTTCTATATAACCATAAAATGTTTTCTGTGTTTATTAAATAAAAGTTTAGTTTCTATAGGGTAGTTATAATTAAAGTATATCCTCCAGCTATATGTAGGTGGAAAACAGTTAATGGTAGAAAGTTTAAATTTGGAATGGACCCTCCAACATATGAAGAAATGAAAATTTCAAAAAAAAAATTAGTTCCAAAAACTGAATTTTGTGCTGAGAACACCAGAATGCAAATCTAACATGTAGCCATTGCTGACACCACATCTCAAAATGTCACTTCAAAAGAGTCATGCTTTGTCAAAAAAGCTGCATAATCAACATTCTCCCACAATGGGCAGAAAAGGCCTGAATTCAAATCCCACCAATGATGTGAAGAATTTTTATTGGACAGTTTTCACAACATGGCAAAGTCAAGTTAGTTGTATATCCCCCACACTCCGCCCTCAGAAACTTAGGTTTTTATCGAGCAGCCCAATAGAACAATGCACACAATTATAGATACAATATACTGATGCCTAGCCTTAGTTGCTTAATACACCTAACCTAATAACCAAAACAACAGCAACTCCATGGATGCATTTAAAGAAGAGGACCATTTTTGTGCTATGCAAAATGAGAATATCTGAAGAAATTGGAGATGACTATTTGTAGTTACAAATAGTCATCTCCCAGTCATGGAGGCTGTTGAAGAGGTTGCTATTAATGTGGTACATCAAAAATTCAATATTTGTGCATTAGTGCTAGGGCAATATCATAACAGCTTAACATTCCAGAGTCAACTGTCTGTAAAGTTTTTCAATCCCTCATTCACTGATATCAATACAAGGCTCATTTGGTGTAAGAAGTAACATGAATTGATCCACATAATTAGAATGACTTTATGGTTTCTAGCAAGGATGGAGATTGATAGCATATGACCAAGGAGGCTCATTTCCAGGGAAGTGGCAGGGTGAATATCCATAATTTCTGGCTGTGGGGATCACCTCCAAACATTGTCAACAAAGTATCTCCATTGTGCACCATATTAATGTTTGATGTAGGTTTACCATGAATTCTGTAATTGGATCATTTTTATTTGAGGTTCGAGCTTGTGATCTAGAGTTATACTGCAACAGCTGAGCAGGAGATAAGCTGGCTGGAAACAACTGTCTTTGCAGGATGGAGCTCTTCCACACACATGGTTGCTCAGTAACTCAGCTGCTTCATAGCATATGATGATGCCCACATCACTTCCCCATCATTTTATGAACATTTGGCTACCTCAATCTGTGGAACTCAATCCACAAAAAACTTAAATTAATTCTGAAATTGTTATTTTAGTGTAAATAACATTGCAGAGATAAAGGACTTAAATATTATTCTTACATTTATTAAAGAAGGATGAATAATTTCTTTTCTCCTGAGTTTTCATCATATTATTTTACTGAAATTTCATAAAGAGAAAATACAATCTTAGCATTGCAAAGTTACCTGTAAAAATTGTCAGCTGGCATTGATAATGATTGAATAAGACTATAGTCAGTACATATGTAATTATTGCTAGCACAGCGGCATAGTTTATGTGGTAACAAAATGAAACATTACAATAAGGAAAGAGAGAAGAACATTACCTATGGAGTAACATGAACAACTAATCAGTGTAAAACATTTTATCATAGCGAAGTGAAGTGTTATATTTGGTTGTGTTCAAAATTGGCATATCGGAGTTAGTAATTTTGGGTTCTAGTTTTTGCTGACATTTTGATGAGGATCCTTAAGCTAAATTCCCTTTGTGAGGAATACAGGTATTTTGAAGTAATCTGGATTGTTTTGTTGATGTGTTCTCACTTAATTACTACTCCATAAAATCTGATCTATATCATCACACACATACCTTGTTTATACTGAAAGGTGGAAGATGAAGAGAAAAGGTATTTAGATATGAATTCTGCCTGCGAGACAGTTTAGTAAAGTTGATGCTAAGGCAGTGGTAGAAAAAGGAAGTCAATCTGTGAAAGATTCCTTACTCCTTGCCAGTAGCTGCTGAAAGCTCCGGAAAATTCTGTAGCTGTTTTCTCAAGGTGTACTGAACTTTTCCCTCCATCTGATCAGAAAACAAATAATAGCCTCTGTTCTAGTTAGTGGAATTATATGCCATTTTGGCTGCCCACAGTCAGTCTTGAGTGACTGAAGCCACACTTTACATCATAACTTCTCTAGCAAATATGCAGACTCCTAGGAATAAAAAAAGACCTTCAGCACACCTTATACTCCTCAGAGCAACACTGTTTTTGAGGAATGCCTGAACTAATCAATAAAAGGAACAGATGCATAGTAAGCTAAGTGGAACATTGTGTTAGAGCTTGGGATAAATATCTGAATCAAGCAGTATCTTGTTATAATGCAGCATTGCACTGCAGTGTCCTTTACAGACACAATCCACCATTTCTCTGTGACATCTCCATAATCATCCCAGAAACTAGACATGATGATATTTTTCAAAGTATTAAACACTGGCTGACAAGTTTAGACTCACAAATGAAATAATAAAGGGCTGTAATAATGAGACTGCAAAAAAAATAACAAAATTACATAAATTGAATTATTCTCACTGTGTCATTGTATAAATAGAATCAGATTATTTAAGCTATCAGGGTCAGGGACCTTGTGCTTTTTAGACATATAGGAAAAAGGAATTTGGAGAACAAAATACACGCTAAGGTCAGAGAATCTTATTATTAGGTTTTCAAAGGTAACTTTCCATATAAAACAGGTGTAAACTACATGTAAGGAACAGACAATGCATTTTGCTGCTATAAGGAAATATTTTTCTGGGAAAGAAGAGACTTTCATTTCTTGGTTTTCTCTGAAGGCACTTTTGAGGCAGCAGCTTGCAAGTGAACCCTTCCAAGTGCACAAGAGGTAAATTATCCTCTAGGCACCTCAGATCACAACTTGGTGATGGTCTCTTCTCCAATGGAGCCTTTCTCTCATGGCCATTCTCTGCCTCATGTTATTTGACAGTACAAGAATGCAAAATGGGATGACCTGTGAGATTTTTATTCTTCTTTTCCTTAGTTGGATTACTGTTTTAAATCATCTGATATCAATGTCTGCTCAGATCGTGTCAGTGAAATTATTCTTGAAATTATTAATCCTTTATTCCATACTTTATTCCATACTCCCACGATTGTTAAAACTGGATGGTTCTATTGCCACCTCAGCTAAATGTACAGCCGACCTGCTAGCATACTACTTTTCTTCTAACTTTGTATTGATGACCTTGATAAACCACCTCCTACCATTTCCAGTACACTCCACTCAATGCCTCCTGTGGTCTTCTGTCAAAAGGATGTCAGAAGAATTCAAAACAATCTTGGTGCCAAGAAAGCCCCATGTCCTGATTGTGTTTTTTTCCACTTGTTCTTAACACTTGTGCTCCTGTTTTGTGTATCCACCACCAATTCCTTAAATGCTGATCTCCAGGTAATTCTCCATTTGGGGAAAAATAACTTTGTAGTTTTATTCCTTCTAAAACTTCTAAAAAAAGATTCTTCTGCTCCTATGCTTATTTTAGATGACACCCAGATTTCTAAATAAGATCACATATCCCTATTAGGGATTATGCTAACTTCTAATCTCTCCTGGTACAAGCACATGACAAATATTGCTTCCTCTGCATCTAAAAAACTTGGTTTTTCTATTTTGCTCATTACTTTTCTTCTAAATGTCTACTCACTCTGTACAAATCTCAAATCTGCCTTACAGTGGATGGAATATTGTCTCATATCTGTGGCAGTGCCCCCATAAGCTCTATCGGCCTTCTGGACTCCATTAAAAAGAGAGCATTTGTGTTAATTAATAACCTATCTCTTACAAAGGTTCTTCACTCTCTGTTTCATAGATGTTCTGTTTCTGAAGCATGATTTTTCTATAGTACTTCCATGGGTGCTGTTCTTCTGAACTGGCTTCTATAATTCCCCCTCTCTCTTCCAAACCAGTCCAAACATGTGCAACAACCAGTCAACATCCTTTTACTATCCAACTTCAAACCCACAGAAACACCTTTTCTTCTTTCCCATTTATCCCTTCAGCTTCTGTTTTCTGGAACAACATCCCTTCAAATGCATTTCCTGAAAATTACAATCTATAGAAATTCAAGTCTAATGTTAACAAGCATCTCCTTTCATCTTCTCGATCTTCAACCCAAACGTGGTACCAAGTACTACAGGTTCTAATACCTTTCATGTTTGGGATTTTCATTAAAAAAATATACACCATAAAGAAGAATATCCCTAACTTACCGGTATTTGGCGCATTATAGCCTCAGTTGCTGATGCGCCAATAAAACCCAAACCCTAACTTACATCAATTGCACACCAATGCATGCAAAAGACTTAAAGTAGAAAAGTCTGCAATAACTGGTAATTTTGATTTAATGTAGTCGGTTTCATTACTTGGACTGAAAAGACATCAGCAGCGTGACTCAAGTTTTTATAGGAAAATGTTCTGTTCCTGAAAAAGTGGAAAATACCTCAATGGAGCTGTTTAATGTTGTGAAACCTGGCCATACAATTAGTTTGAGAAGTCTATCACATCAACACTACACAATAATTATTATTGCATAGTTAAGCAATAAAGGGTGCTCTACAATTTGTAAGGTAACCTTTTTCAAGCCCGAAGACAGAATTACATAGTTGGATTCAAAATTGTCACCACATTAGTTTGTTTTGGTATTGTACAGCGTCTGAAAAATTGTTAATTTTATAAATTTCACAACCAAATAAACTATATTTTATCATATGGTAAACGTATTTTTTCAATTATTCCTTTGAATAATTAACCTACCAATAATGACCTTTTCAAATCATACCATACCATAACTATCCATTACTCTCCATTATATGGGGTATTACTGCTATCTCATCACCATTCTTCAGGTGTAGTCTTGTGTTTTCATCATGAAGATATTCTGCATTAAGAGCAAGCATTATGTTGTTCTGCAGACCTTGTAACTCTTGATAGGAATTTAATAATGTTCCTTTTAACAATTTTGTGGTTATTGCTTTTGCAATTAGTGGCATTTTAACTTCTGTTTTTCCAGTAAGGTCTCTTGCTCTAGCAAAGAACAGCACCTTGACATAAATCGAATCTGTTTTTTCCATTCTATCCTGTTAATTAAAAATTGTTTGGTATAGTTAAATGTCTTTTAAATTCACATAAAACTGTACATTAATAATAGAACTGGCTGCAATTTAACAATTAATTATTACCAGTTAGAAAGCATGCTATTCCGCAAATACTGCATATATCTACAGGTAGCCCTCATTTTGTGCTGGTCCAATTTGTGCTGATCACTGACCACAACGGCATTTTTATTTTTATTTTTGCAATTTTTTTATAAATTGAAAGTTTAAAATTGTCAGACAAAATTTATCGGCATCATACTGTGCTATGCACTGTTCATGTAATTTAGGGCAATCTGAGCCAATCAGCAATTAGCGCATCCGTATTAGAGACGAGAAAGGTTCCCGCTCTCAAAGTAGCTACTCGTGGATGCGGGTGGTAAAGGTCAATGTGGTGAAGCATTCAGTTGGTTGTTGTTTACGCTATTTACATGTGTTGTAAATTTATTATGCTAACATTTTTTTATAATTGTGCTATTAATAAATTAAATAACAATAGTGATAGTTGTGTGCAGTTTTTGCCAATCGTGTTATAAAGTTTTTAATTTAATATTTTTAAATAGAATAAAGAAATTCCATGTCTGGTAAAAGTATAACGATATTAAAAGTAAAAGTATGAATCCTAGTGCAATATTCGGAGGATGGAATCTGGTGAAAGCTGCCCTAATGTGTGTAGGGCTATGAATATGCCTCCATCGACTATTACTACAACTATGAAGAATGCTAATAAAATAAAACAATTGATGCAAAGTGATATGTAAAATTTTTGGTGCCCGGAACCTAACCCTGTGATTTCCGATTGACTCCATTATATAAAGGGTTCCATTTGCGCCTGTCCCCCCAGGAGCCTAATCCCGACGTAAATCAAGGGCTACCTGTATATTTCATCAAAAAAAATGCATAAAGGTTGTGAAATGTCTCAATCTTTAACAGTTTACAATCTGCAACAGAAGAATATAATCACATCTACAGTAAGAAACTTGTTTTGAGAATTAAATCCCAGAGCAAATCTGAAACAGACATCAAAGCAACTGCCTTTGCGTAGGCAATCTTCTTTGCTACCCCTTGGTTATCAAAAAACCATTTGATTTGCAACTATACATAGAGCCTTGTTTTTTTTTACCTTTTGAAATTTAAATTAATTTCCACATAATGACTTTCACAGAACACAAATAATGGACTTTTAAAATGGTTACAGACAATTGTAAAGGGAATTATCAAACTTGCTAGAACAGCTCTGCTATAGACGGTGATATGGTCTGCTGGAATGAGAGAGAGAGAGCATATAAAGGCAGACAAGTTACACAAATAAGGAGTTCCTCATTACACAAGACAAACTGACCATCTCAAAATAATGCAAATGAGGCTAGGTTACATCTAGATTAGATTATCACTTTTTTCCCAAGGATGTATGCTTGTTAATGTTAATTTTTTTAATATTAATACTGCAGTTTAAAGCATCAAAATTATTAAAGCAATTTACAAATATGTGTCTATGGCCTTGTCTTTGTGACTGTTTGAGATGAGTTTTGCATCTGCAGAGATATCAAATAGCATTCAAAAGTTCTTGACAAGGAAACAAGTTTATATTAACTAAAATTAAAAGATTAATTTTTAATTGCCAATGGTGGAGAAGTGATTCTTGCACTGTTTCTATTGGAATGAGCAGCAGCCTGGAAAACAAGATGTAGGGTATTTCAGAGACTGCTGGGAGTCATTGCGGTACAAGTAAACACATGGGTTGTGTTAGGGTAGCTAAGAATAGGAACAGGTGCATGTATACTTGCGTATACACCAATGCTAGGAGTTTGGTAAATAAATTTGATGAATTTGAGGTATTGCTCAAAACATCAAAGGCAGATATTGTTAGGATATCGGAGACGTGGTGTCACACAGATATAAGGAATGCAGAACTGGAATTTGGGGAGTACAATGTGTACAGGAAGAATAGACAGGATAGGAATGGAGGAGAGGTTATGCTATTAGTTACGAAACACAAAATCTAAGGAAGTACAGCCAGATGATATGGGTGGACAGTGCAGTGTCAAGTCAGTTTGGTATGACATAAGCACTGGGAAAGCAAAATTGAGATTATGAGTGTGTCATAAGCCTAATGAATCTGATGAGTATAATGAACAACTGTACAGAGAAATAGAATGGGCCAGTAAATCAGATTATCTCATAATGGGGGATTTTAATTTCCCAGATATTGACTGGAACTTGTGGGTTGGTCATTCATACACTAGCAAGACTTTTGTGGATTTATTGGATGATTGTTTTCTACAGCAACACGTTCGAGTGGCAACTAGAGAGAGTAATACTATTGATCTAATTATCAGTAGTGATTCTTCGTGCATTAAGAATCTGCAGATAAAGAAACCACTAGGTGGCAGTGATCACAATGTGCTGATATGGAATTTACTCAAAGAAGTAATTACCATCAAGGGCTAAGGGAAGGGGTTTTTGCTTTCATAAAGATGACTATAGTGGTCTGAGACAGTTTTTAAATTCTATACAGTGGGACCAAATGATGATATTACCAACAGCAAATTCTAAATGGGAAGCATTCAAAGAATTAATCTTGGAAGCTACTAGGCTTTTCATACCAACTAAAAATACTGTTCAAGATTTAGGTCTAAATCAGGGGTCGCCAAACTTCTTTGACCATTGACCCCTTCAAGAGTTTCTTGACTTTTTATCGACCCCCCTCTATTTTACTATTACGTAATTATAATAGGACTAGCAAAAAAAATGCTTATGTGAGTTTTTCGATTGTTTATTTTATAGTTATAGTGTTTATTGTATGTATAATATAGTATATATTATTATATTGGCTTAACATCAAAGGGATACGTTTTTGTTTTTGACGTCCTTCTTAACATTACATATTTAATAGAAGGGATAAGTAATATATAAAATATAAAATTTAATTTAGATAACAAAATAACAATAATACAATCTTCCTTATATATATGAAAATAAGACTTTTATTAACTTAGTATAAAATTTACTAATGTCAATGTGAAGGGTGTGCTTCGTGACTCTTGACAAGATTAGCAACGTTGGGTTCAAAATTAGTAAGTTTCAGCCTTAAATCGCCACAGAATTCTATATCTAGCTTATTTCTTTGTTTTGTTAAAATGGAATTAACATGGCTGAAACCAGCTTCAACCATGTACAAGCTTGGTTGTTGTTGTTATTTTAGTTTTTAGGAGCATTAGCAACTAAGGCCATATTGCTCCGAGATATGCGGTGGTCATTCCCTGACCTTTCCGCATCCTCCGTATTTGGTGGTGACGGGCTCAAACCCCGGTCTAATCAAGAAGCGTGTGCTACGCACTGCTGCTCCTTCCCACCTGGCTACGGAGGCGCCTTACAAGTTTGGAAATGCAAGCAAAAAGGGGAGTACCACTTCAGAAAGTTTTGGATATTTTTCTACAACATTTATATTCGTTCAAAAGTAACTTAAAGTCCTATTTTTAAAAAGTGTCTTAGCTTCAAAATCAACTTGAACATTTCATCAATAAGTTCATCTTGTATGTTACATTCGATATTTTCAATATCTGCAGAAAATGGCATGATAATCCAACCTGGAATGTGCATGTTTTCAAAATCTGCAAAGCGCAATTTAAAATCATCGCTCAAAATTTGAAGATGTTTTGTGTATATCTCTGTCGTCATCTTTTACTTCCAATTGCCGTAGATTCGAAAAGTACTGAAAATCTTTTCAAAACAATGATGATTTAAAAAAGGCTAATTTAGCTTGGAAGCCTAAAAGAATCATCAGAGCTTGAATAATCGTGACATCTTTACCTTGTAGATGGGTCTGTACATCATTAAATTTTGAAAATAAGTCCGCCAAGTAGAAAATATGATTCTTATTTCTCTTCAGTTCATCACTCAAAAACAAATTAACATCTGTAAGAAACTCTAGGGTTGAGTCGAACAACTCAACAAATCTTTGTAGACTTGCACCTCTAGACAACCATCTTACTTCGGTATGCAAGAATAATTGGTTTGATACTTCATCATTTTTTTTCACAAAGTTTGGCAAACAATTGCGATTTAAGAGGATGAGCTCTAATTTGATTAATAGATTTAATACACACTCTTAGAGTATCATGCAGTGCATCACTGAGTGTTTTTGCCACCAAATAGTTTCGGTGCAACACACAGTGAATAGTACGTACACTTTGACCTTTTTCTTTCAGAAAGGCAGCGAAACCTCAATAACAGCCCACCATTGCAGGTGCGCCATCTGTGACTACTGCTGTTATATTAGTAAATGGAATATCATACTTATTTAAATATTCCTCCAATCGCTGAAAAATTGTCAACCCCATTCCATCACTTTCAAGATATTTTGCAAATAAAAATTCGTCAATAATTTGATGTTTGGTTTTACTATAATATCTTACATAAGCCATAAGAATAGAAGAACTATTGAATGTAGATTCATCAAGTTGGATGGAGAACTTACTATTTTTGAGTTCTGATACTACAGTTTTTTCTACATCTTCAGCCAATTCACCAATACGCCTTTTCATGGTATTCACACTCAATGGTAAGCATTTTAAAACAGGGCCAGAATCTTTTTAAATTATGGTTTCAATTACCTCTTTGATTGCGGGTATAACAATGTCCTTTGCAATTGTATATGGTTTTCCTTTTTTTTTTTTGCTATATTAAAATAAATATTGTAGGAGGCTGTTAATCCTTGTTTATTGTCAGCTTCGGCAGGTGCATTCATAAGTGATTTTATAATTGGTCGATGTGTGTATTTCTCTTTCATTTCTTTATAAAAGTCAAGATCTTTATCTTTCTTATCGGGATGGAGTCTTTGATGATGATCTTTCATTTTTGCTGGTTTAATTGCATCGTTACTAAAAGTTTTTTTCACAAAGAAGACACGTAGGCCTTGTTTTGTTTGTTAAATATTACCCGTACAATGATGTCTTATATTTTTCTATCGACCCCTGAGCCCGAATTAACGCCTAACAATGTTATATCGACCCCTGGGGATCGATATCCACCACTGGTCTAAATGGATGTCAGGTGAATTAATGAGACATGTGGCAGAGAAGAAAAATGCATGGGATACATATAAATTAACAGGTAACACAAAAGCCTAAGGAAGATATAAACTGGTCTGTAATCAAGTCAAAAGGATGTTAGGCAGGCAAAGGCAGATTACAAGAAATCTTTGGCAAAGGATGCAAAGAAAAACAGCAAAGAGTTCTTTACTTAAGTAAACTCAAGAAGGAAGGGGATGAATCAGATGGATCCACTTGATATCGATGGTTCAACTGTTAATGATCCTGCTCAGGTAGCTAACAAATTGCATGAGTTCTTGCATCTACATTTAAGCATGAGAAGTTATTCAGAGAAGGGAATTCCAGAGCTGTATTAAACTCTGGCAGTGAGCTGAATGGTTTTGTAATATAATTATGAGAGCTTCCTTGGACTTAGGGGAGGCACCCATGGACTGGAGGTGTGCAAATGTGACCCCAATTCATAATGAAGGATCAAAGGGTGACAAAAGTAATTATTACAGACCTGTTAGTTTAACTTCTGTTCCGGGGAAATTAATGGAGGCACTGGCTAAAGAAGCCCTGCACGATCATCTAGACAAGACTTCAGTTATAGTTCAGACACAGCATGGGTTCGTTAAAAGGAAATCTTGTCTGACCAATTTGATTGGATACTATGACGTGGTCACAAAGGAACTGGATGCAAAGAATAATTTTGATATCATATATACTTGGATCTTAGGAAGGCTTTTAATACTGTTGCACATGGAAGACTGCTGCACAAATTGAAGCAGTGTGGCATTGGAGGCAAATTGCTGCCATGGATGGTTGAGTGGGACAAGACAGAGAGTGGTAATCAATAGACACTGCTCTTTATGGACTAATGTTATTAGTGGTGTCCCTTAGGGTTCAGTGTTGGGTCCATTGTTGTTTTCTGTATTTATTAATGATATTGATGATGGTATATCAGGCTTGATGTCTAAGTTTGTGGATGATACGAAGGTTGGCAGGGTTGTTAATGACACTACTGACAGTATGCTACTGCAACAGGATCTGGAAAGGTTGAACAGATGGGCTGAGAGATGGCAACTGAAGTTTAACATTGACAAATGTAAAGTACTGCATATGGGTAGCAGTAACCCCATAGCAACATATCAACTCTGTGGTACTACACTGACAGTGGTAGAGAATGAAAAGGACCTGGGGGTAATTGTGCAGACAGATATGAAGTTTTGTGAGCAGTGAAGACAGTCGGCAAGAGTAACTCATGGTGTCTTGTCAATGATATACAGGAATTTTTCTAGCAGGGAAAAAGAGATGATTATCCCCTTGTATAAGGAAATGGTCAGGCCACACCTTGAGTACTATATACAGGTCTGGAGGCCTCATTTTAGGAAGGATGTAGAGCTGCTGGAATGAATACAGGAAGGGCAACAAGATTAGTGAATGGAACAAAGGGTTGCTCTTACGAAGAAAGACTTAAGTTTTTCAAATTACAATGTCTAGAGACTAGGCACCTTACAGGTGCCTAGTCTCTAGACATTGTAATTTGACGTTGTAGAGCGAATATCATCTTTTAAGGGCAAAAAAGGTGATATAGTTGTACACGTTGGCACTAATAATATTAAGAGTAGGAGACCGGCAGAATTACTTAACAAGTACAGGTCACTGTTGAACAAAAGCCGAGAATTAGGGTTGAATTTGAAAGTGTCTGCAATTCTGCCCAGACACGATAGGAGAGAGTATATGATGAGAGCCTTGTCGATCAATTCGGCCCTGGAAAGATTGTGCAAGGCTCAAGGGGTAGAATTTTTTTCAGCCTGGACTGTACTTGTTAACAGGAGAGATTGCTTCTACAGGGATGGGATACACTTAAATAGAAAGGGTGCAAGAATATTTGCTGATGCTATCGAGGCAGTGTTAGGTGGGGGTGGGTCGGAAAACTGCTAGCTTGGGGGGAGACAAAGACCAATAGATTGACAGTAGCCACTGGCAGAGGTGAAAGAGATTCTTGCACTGCTTCTATTAGAATGAGCAGAAGCCTGAAAAACAAGATGCATGGTATTTCAGAGACTGCTGGGAGCCATTGCGGTACAAGTAAACACATGGGTTGTGTTAGGGTAGCTAAGAATAGAAACAGGTGCAGGTATACTTGCGTGTACACCAATGCTAGGAGTTTAGTAAATAAATTTGATGAATTTGAGGTATTGCTCAAAACATCAAAGGCAGATATTGTTGGGATATCAGAGACGTGGTGTCACACAGATATAAGGAATGCAGAACTGGAATTTGGGGAGTACAACGTGTACAGAAAGGATAGACAGGATAGGAAGGGGGGAGGGGTTATGCTATTAGTTAAGAAACACATAAAAACCAAGGAAGTGAAGCCAGTCGACATCGCTGGACAGTGCAGTGTTGAGTCAGTTTGGTGTGACATAAGCATTGGGAGATCAAAATTGAGAGTAGGAGTGTGCTATAGGCCTCATAACTCTGATGAGTATAATAAGGAACTGTACAGGGAAATAGAGTGGGCCAGTAAATCAGAGAGTCTTATAATATGAGATTTTAATTTCCCAGATATTGACTGGAATTTGGGGGATGGTTACTCACA
This sequence comes from Mastigoproctus giganteus, assembly GCF_048544385.1. NCBI lineage: Eukaryota > Metazoa > Arthropoda > Arachnida > Uropygi > Thelyphonidae > Mastigoproctus > Mastigoproctus giganteus. The sequence goes on from NC_143580.1 coordinate 218,546,001, forward strand.
CACTAGCAGGGCTTTTGTGGATTTATTGGATGATTGTTTTCTACATCAGCATGTTCGGGAGGCAACTAGAGGAAGTAATACTCTTGATTTGATTATCAGCAGTGATTCTTCATGCATTAAGAATCTGCAGATAAATGAACCACTAGGTGGTAGTGATCACAGTGTGCTGAAGTGGGATTTACTCAAAGAGGTAACTACCATTAGGGGTAAAGGGAAGGGTTATTGCTTCCGTAAAGGCGACTACGATGGACTGAGACAGTATTTAAATTCTATACAGTGGGACCAACTGATGATGTTACCAACAGCAAATTCAAAATGGGAAGCATTCAAAGAACTTATCTTGGAAACTACTAGGCTTTACATACCAACTAAGAAATATTGTTCAAGGTTTAGGCCTAAGTGGATGCCAGATGAACTAATCAGACATATGGCAGAGAAGAAAAATGCATGGGATACTTACAAATTAACACATGACACAGAAGCCTATGATAGATACAAGTTTTTTTTTTTTTGGTAGTTGTTGGCACATAGGCTTCTGTGGCCATAATGCACCTCCCAAGGTTTTTGCAGTACTTTGATCCAAGCCCGAGGCGGGAATCGAACCCGTGACCTTTGGGTTGCCAGGCGGGCACTTTACCCACGCGGCTAGCCCGGTCGGCTCAGATAGATACAAGTTGATATGCAACCAAGTTACAAAGGAGGTTAGGCAGGCGAAGGCAGATTATGAGAAATCCTTGGCAAGGGATGCAAAGAAAAACAGCAAAGAGTTCTTTACTTATGTAAACTCTAGAAGGAAGGGGATGAATCGGATTGGTCTACTTGATATCGATGGGTCAACTGTTGATGATCCTGCTCAGGTAGCTAACAAACTAAATGAATATTTTGCATCGATATTCACACATGAGGAGTTATTCAGTAAGGGGAATGCCAGAGGTGTATTCAACTCTAGCAGTAAGCTACAGAATCTTGAAATAACTGGGAGTAAAGTGGAAGAGAAACTGTTGAAGATAAACACAAGAAAGGCACCCGGGGTGGATGGGATCTATCCAGTTATATTAAAGGAGGCAGCAAAGGAAGTAAGCAAACCCTTAGCCATAATCATGAGAGCTTCCTTGGACTCAGGGGAGGTACCCATAGACTGGAAATGTGCAAATGTGACCCCAATTCACAAAGGAGGATCAAAGGCTGACACAAGTAATTATAGACCTGTGAGCTTAACTTCTGTTCCAGGAAAATTAATGGAGGCACTGGTTAAAGAAGCACTGCAGGATCATTTAGACAAGACTTCAGTTATAGCTCAGACACAGCATGGTTTTGTTAAGGGGAAGTCTTGCCTGACCAACTTGATTGGATACTATGATGCAGTCACAAAAGAACTGGATGCAGGGAATAACTTTGATATTATATACTTGGATCTTAGAAAGACTTTTGATACTGTTGCACATGGAAGACTGCTACACAAATTGGAGCAGTGTGGCACTGGAGGCAAATTGCTGCTATGGATAAAGGGGTGGTTGAGGAGGAGAAGACAGAGAGTGGTAATCAATGGACACTGCTCATTGTGAACTAATGTTATTAGTGGAGTCCCTCAGGGCTCAGTGTTGGGTCCATTATTGTTTTCTGTATTTATAAATGATATTGATGATGGTATATCAAGCTTAATGTCCAAGTTTGCAGACGATACAAAGGTTGGCAGGGTTGTCAAGGACACTACTGACACTATGCTGCTGCAACAGGATCTGGAAAGGTTGAGCAGATGGGCTGAGAGGTGGCAAATGAAGTTTAACATTGACAAATGTAAAGTACTACACATGAGAAACAGCAACCCCAGAGCAACGTATCAACTCTGTGGTACTACACTGACAGTGGTAGAGAATGAAAGGGACTTGGAGGTGGTTGTGCAGGCAGATATGAAGTTCTCTGAGCAGTGCAGACGGGCTGCAAGAGTAGCTCATGGAGTATTGTCAATGATATACAGTCTGTCCTCGTATAGCACGATAGTTGCGTTCCTAGAAACCCTCGTGCAATGCAAAATCGTGCAATATAAACAACAGGCCCTATGGGAAAAGTAGGGTTAGGTGCCGACCACCCAAGATTGAACACACATTTGGAACCAAAACATTACCAAACACAATAAATAATCGGGTAATTTTAATCGTTATAAAATACGTAAGTATTTTATAACGATTAAAATACGTAATAAAAATAATATTATATTATAATAAAGTATTTTTAGTATTTTTAATACTAAAAAATATTTTTTACGGATAAAATACGTATTTTATTCGTAAAAAATTATTATATTAAATATAATAGTCGTAATAAAATACTTACGTATTTTATAATACGTAAGTATAAATTATAATACGTAAGTCGTAATAAAATATTGCTAATGCTTTTGCTTCTATCGTAAGCAAACTTGCTTTTTGTTTGATTTTCTATCCAAACAGATGACAGCCGTTCCATCTCTTCCAATTCTTTGTGTTTTAATCTAATGGATTTTAATTACACTTTGAGTTGTTCCCGCTATGAAAGTTGTTTTTATTTTCTCCGCATTCTTTGTAATTCTCCGCGTTGCCTCATTTAGGTCTGTAGCACGTGCAATATCACATGGTCTTTCATTTCGCTCAAAGCGTTTCACAATTTCATATTTTTTCTCTATCGACAGAAGCGGACTGGCCATAAGCCTCACGGGGGAAACCGCGGTGGGCCAGAGGCCGGTGTGATTTTGGCCATAAACCGTATTATGAGGCCACTACAAATTTTCCCGGGTAAGAATTTTTGACCCAGTCCGCCTCTGTTTATCGATATTGCTTCTTTTTTTTTCTCTCTGAATCTGCAGTGTCTTAGCCAGGACGCTTCCTTTTCACACCTTTTAAGTATTTTACTAATTTTTAGGGAATAAAGCACAATTACAAACGAGGTGGCACGCTTGATACACAGAAACAAAGCTGCGCGCGTGTAGCAACTGAATAAACAACACCGTAAAGGCAGAGATACACTATTAACACCTCACATTTTACTAAAGCACATTTCTGGGGGTTACTACCATAAAACAATAAAAACAATTTTCAGTTGCGTTTCTGCTAGTGCAATCTGTTATAAACTGGTAGTAAACTCCATCTAATTGCATTTGCTATTATATCGATAACTGGAATTGTGTTGGTTTTTACGTCATTATGGTGAAATGTGTTTCCCCTTCACTGATATAAAACACATAAATACATTTTCAGAATCTTCTTCGTTCCTATCGTGTTGCGTTCAGTTGGGGTGATTCCGCATTCGACTGCCATTTCTTGTAAACACAAAGGCGAATCGTGTATAAGCGAATTCGGTTCGTGTTATATAAGATATCGTTCCCCTATTTATAAATCGTGTATGATCGAATTCATGTAATGCAAACACGTGTTATACAAGGACCGACTGTACAGGAATTTTTCCAGCAGGGATAAGGAGGTGATTATTCCATTGTATAAGGCAATGGTCAGGCCACACCTAGAGTACTGTATACAGGTCTGGAGGCCTCATTTCAAGAAGGATGTAGAGCTGCTGGAACGAGTACAGAGAAGGGCAACAAGATTAGTGAATGGAACAAAGGGGTGCTCTTACGAAGAAAGGCTTAAGTTTTGCAAATTACAGTGTCTGGAGACTAGACACCAGCGACGTGATCTGATAGAGGTGCATAAAGCCTTGAATGGTTTAAGCATGCTCAATGCTGATGGGATTCTTCCTCTAGCTCAGAAAAATCACCTGAGAGGGCATAAATTCAAATTGAGGAAAGACAGATGTAGGATAGACGTGCGGAAATTTGCCTTTAGCCAGCGGGTGGTTGGTTGGGGGAACAGACTTCCATCCCTTGTGGTGGAGGTTGATAGCCTAAATAAGTTTAAGGCTCAGCTGGACAGGTATTTTGAACGAACAGAGGGGTGAAGTGGAAGTGGTTTTTTTTTTTTTTTTTTTTTTTTTTGGCTGATGCTGCATAAGCTTGCTTTCTTGCATCAAATGCCTCTACTAATGCTAATGCTAAAGGTGATCTGATTGAAGTATATAAGGCCTTGAATGGTTTGAGCATGCTCAATGCTGATGGGATGGTGCCTCCATAGCCAGGTGGGCAGGAGCAGCAGTGCGTAGCACACGCTTCTTGATTAAACAGGGGTTCGAACCTGTGACTACCAAATACGGAGGATGCAGAAAGGTCAGGGAATGACCACTGCCTATCCCCGGAGCAATATGTCCTTAGTTGCTAATGCTCCAAATAACAAACAAACAAACAAGCTGATGGGATTCTTTCTCTTGCCCAGATTAATTGCCTGAGGGAACATAAATTCAAATTGAGGAAAGACATTTGTAGAACAGATGTGTGGAAATTTGCCTTTAGCCAGCAGGTGGTTGATTGCTGGAACAACTTCTATCTCTCATTGTAGAAGTTGACAGCTTAAATAAATTCAAGGCAGAACTATACAAACATTTGGAGTGAATGGACGGGTGAAATGGAAAGGTTTTTCTTTCTTTCTTTCTTTTTTTTTTGCTGATGCTGTATGAGCTTGCTTTCTTGCGTCATATGCTTCTACTAATGCTAATGATGATGCAGCTACAACTGATCATGATTTAACTAACCAAATGCGAAGCTGAACATGCATGTTGGATAAGCAGCAAGAGCTTGATATTTGTGATATATATAATTTACATGGTAATGTAATTTTGAAGTAATATTTTAGTTAATATTTATCAATATATTAAATATAACAAAAGAAATATAAAACATAATAACATAAATATATTTTCACAACTCTTACCAAATGTAATGATGACCCATGTTTGGGTCAGGACCCACAGGTTGGGGATCACTGCACTAGATGCAACCACAACTTTTTTCTCCTATTATACTATTAGTATAGATATAACTGTTTATATGTATAATTCATTGACATGAATTAAATATAAATTTTTGAAATGATTATTTGTAAACACTGATTACTTTATTATTATTCTTATAGAATATTAAAAAAAGAGATGCCCCTGATTCTCTCTTAAAAAATGTTCATATGCACATATAAGTATATGTAAATGAACATCTTTAGTTTAGTTTGGGGACCTTATCTGAATAAAATATGTTCTTTGGGACATACCTTTTGTGCTTAGTATAAATTCGCTTCTGCAAACAGGAGTTCTTGTATGAACTTATGTGCTACATTATTTAAAGGATTGTATTTTTAAAGTATTTTTGAAGAGTTGATTTTGATTATCCATACACAGGTGAGTTCACATGGGCAAGACTATCTACACAGGTGTGAACCTGCCTCATGTAATAATATGTAACACATGTATTTGTGATTAAGTATATAATAATAATGATGTGTAAAATAAAAGTTCAAGAACAAAATGGTAAGCCTTCTAGTAAAATAATTTTAAATTAAAATTTATTACTATATTTAGATTTGAAGCAATAGTTCCAAAATATCCTACCCTGGTTTGCATCTTTGGCTTAACAACTTGCATGTTAACTTTCTTTTTAGGCTGCAAAAGTACCTTTTTTCTCCCTTCCAAGGCCTTCTTTAATTTCTTCTCCTTTTGGGTATCTGGATACTCTACATCAGACAGTCTAGGAACACTGCATGAACTTAATGGTTTAGGATTTTCAGAAGGAAGCGGTTGTTTAACAGGTGGCTTTCTTGCCTGTGAAAAGAAGCAATTTAATTTGTAAGCCTTGCTTTAATAAATGATCTATTATGAAATGGGGTATTTATAGATTCATTATTTAAATTTAAACAGATGTGGCGAAGGGGGTAATACTGGAGACTGATAAAACTTTTTGCAGGGTGTGTTATGGTTACATATGTGATTTATGTCCCACATTCATTTATTTTTTTAATAGTAATAAGTTTATGCAGGTGGTTTAAGTACCATATTTATCTTGCATCCAATTTCACATCAAGGAATATAGAGATTACTTTTATCTCTATGGTGCAATTACAATGCCACTGCATTTGAAACAACATGACTTTGCTGATGTGCTATGTGGGATTAGCTGCCCAGATTATGAAAACTGCTGGCTGCATAATGTCAGTAGTAGAAGGTTATGCATTTCTACTGGTCACAATGACTACATACAACAAATGTACTATAAAAAAAGTGTGTAATCTGAGCAAGAGGAAGGATCCCATCAGGCTTGAGAAAGCTCAGTGCTGATGGGATTCTTCTTTTTGCTCAGATTAAACACTTGTGGGGGCATGAATTCAAACTGAGGAAAGACAGTTGCAGAATAGATGTGCTAAAATTTGCCTTTAGCCAGCAAGTGGTTCATTGCTGGAAAAAACTTCCATCTGTCATGTTTTGCAAATAAAAATTTGTCAATAATTTGGTGTTTGGTTTACTATAATATCTTATATAAGCCATAAAAATAGAAGAACTATTGAATGTAGATTCATCAAGTTGGATGGAGAACTTACTATTTTTGAGTTCTGATACTACAGTTTTTTCTACATCTTAAATAAATTCAAGGCTGAACTAGACAATTTGGAGTGACTAGATGGGCAAAACAGGAAAGTTTTTTTTTTTTTTTTTGGCTGATGTTATATAAGCTTGCTTTCTTGAATCATAAAATTATGCTTCTACTAATGCTAATTACCAATTTAACCCTAGGAACCATGTCTGTAAACTAGAGAGATATATCTCCAATGTTAATTAATGGTTGTTAATGACAGTAATGGCAGTGTACAGGAACTAGACAGGATCTAGAAAATTTGGGCAGATGGGCTAAGAAGTGGCAACTGAAGTTTAACCTTGACAAATGCAAAGTACTGCATATCGGTAGAAGTAACCCCAGAGAAACATACCAACTGTGTGGTACTACACTTAAGGTGGTAGAAAATGAAAAAGACCTGGGAATAATTGTGCAGTCAGATATGAAGTTTTCTGAGTAATACAGAGAGGCTGTCAGGGCAGGTCACAGGGTTTTGTCAATGATATATAAGAATTTTGCTAGCAGGGAAAAGGAGGTGTTTGTCCCTCTGTATAAGGCAATAGTCAGGCCACACCTTGAGTACTGCGTACAGGTCTGCAGGCCTCATTTTAGGATGTCAATTTGCTTGAGCGTGTAGAGAGAAGGGCAACAAGATTGGTGAGGGGGAATGAAGGGATCCTCTTACCAAGAGAGGCTTAAGTTCTGCAAATTGCAGTGGCTGGAGACTAGGCACCTGCACGGTCATCTGACTGATATAAGGCCTTGAATGGGTTGAGCACACTGAATTCTGATGGGATCCTTCCACTTGTTCAGATTACGAACCTAAAGGGGCATAAATTCAAATTAAGAAAAGACAGATGTAGAATAGATGTGCAGAAATTTGCCTTTAGCCAGAGGGTGATTAATTGTTGGAACACCCATTAAAATAGAAAGGGAGGGTCTCGTAAGCTGTCCTGCTGCTTCTTTTAATATCACTAGATAAATCCAGTATTCTTGTCATGTATTTTCACATTCAAACATGATAATTTCCCAGGCTTCTAATTGTCTGTTTAGGATCATCAGCTGTTACCAAAGCTATCTTATAGTAGGCTAAATATGGTGCAGTCCCTTCCTTCTAGTGTTCACATATGTGAAAAATTCTTTACTACTGCACTTTGTCCCCCTTTGCTAAAGTATTTTCAAACTCTACATTGGCATATTTAACTCCTCTGAGTAATGTTATTATACAATAATCTATGCTTATCATAATTCTTTAAAGGTAAAAAATATCAGTAGCTTTTAAAGTGACTCCTTTCAAGTTTCCATTTAGCATTTGTATTCATTAGATCCACCAACTGTTCCTACTGAACAGGATTCAAACAATACCTAAAGCCATTGTAATTTCTCTTGCAAAAATTAAAATCCTTCCTAAATGGTTCCTTAATACAAAAGTTCTCAATATCAGTTGAACCCTTGATAAAAATGAGGTTTGGAATACTTGTTTCCCTGTGTGGCATTGCTAATATATTGATAGAAGAGTAGTTGTTAAAATGATTTCTTATATCCACCATATTACAAATGCTATAGTGCTACTGTGCAAGTGACCTACACACTCTCTCAAGAGTCTAGAACTAAAAAATAAAAGTCCCTCACAATAACACATTTATAGATACCCACCTTTTCCATTCATCCCTGCAGTGACTTATGCCTCTGGAGTCTGGTACAACAAAGCCACGACTGTGGTAAATTCTAGAAAGCTTCTCGCCATTCAAAGACCGGTGCTACTCACCATGACAAGAGCTTGCCACAGTCTCCACCCCCGCGCTACAAGTGATGACAGGAAGCCTGCCCCTTGACCTGGAGGTGGTTCAAGCTGGGATGAATTTCCAGCTTGGTCGGGGCAAAAGCACCACATACAAAGAGTTCACCACAGATCCTGCAAGCAACAGAGCAAATGAAAAGAAGCGGCTTCTAGCTTACCTCCATTGGATATGGCAACAACACTGGTCCCAAACAACAAAGGGACAAATAACAAAAAAATTCATCCCTGAGATAAATACAGTCTACCCAATGCTACCGACCTGGTTTTCCCCAGGTCTTCATGTTACATATCTGATGACAGGACATGGCACCATCAGAAGTAAACTGGCCACCTTCCGAACTAGTGGACAACCCCCTGTGTGCCTGCGGGTCACCTGGGACCACATGGTGCATGAATGCCAACACTACGAGGACCTCAGATTAGTATTAATCAACAAGATTCAATTCATCCCGAAATTCATCCGAAAGTCTCCAGAAGGTGGTGTTCTAACGAACACCACCTTCTGGAGACTTTCGGAGCCTTTTCAGACTTTGCCCAGGCCGTACATGCCAAGCGACAAATTTTACCACAACCACCAAACCCCAACTAGGAAAGGAGCGAGATAAATGATAACAAAAGGAAATACCAACAATGGAGAAAGTGCAAATGACAAAACAGCAACAAAAAACAGCTTCCTCCCAACCCAACAGTTGACTCAACCACCACAACTGATCACAAGAATTAGCGACAAACGGCACTGCACACCTGACTTAAACCAGAGATAAGACAAAAGGAAATAAATCCCAAGGAAAGGACAATCATACCTGCCCAAACACATGGATGTGACAAACTAACCAGCACTACAAGAAAAAGACAACCAAGATATTGTAACGAAGACCAGGACAGCAGCTGATCGCTGCCTAAGTCATACAGCAACCCAGGCTGGACACCTAGCCCAGCCTTCTTCCAACCCTTATCCCTGGCAGGGGGAGGTAACTTTTTGACACTATACTTTTTGACATTATTTTAAGAAATAATAACCACTAAAATAATAAACTTAATATTATAAGAATATAATACTAATACAGGTAGCCCTCGATTTACACCCGGGTTAGGTTCTTGGGGGAGGGGGTAAGCACAAATGGAACCCTTTATATCATGGAGTCAATGGGAAATCATAGGCTTAGGCTCCAGGCACTAAAATTTTTACCTACCACTTTGCATTGATTGCTTCATTTTATCAGCATTCTTCATAATTGTAGTAATAGTCGATGGAGGCATATTCATAGCCCTACACACACATTAGGGCAGCTTTCACCAGCTTCCATTCTCGGAATAACCTCCATCTTATTTTCCAATGTGATAGATCGATGTGCCTTTTTCACACTTTCATTTGCACTAGGATTCATTAAACTTCTTTTACCAGACATGGCTATTAAATTAAAAACTTTATAACACGATTGGCAAAAACTGCACATGGCTATCACTATTATCAATTATTATTTAATTTATAAATAGCACATTAATAAACAATGTTAGCTTAATAAATTTCCAACATGTGTAAACAACAGCAATTGAATGCTTCACTGCATGGGCCTTTACCACCCGCATCCACACGTAGGGCAGGAAGCTTTCTCGTCTCCGACTGGCTATGATATGGATGTTCTAATTGCGCTGATTGGCTCAGATTGTCCTTAATCATGTGAACAGTGCATGATACATAGTACAGTATGATGCCAATAAATTTTGTCTGACAATTTTAAATTCAATTTATAAAAAAAATTGCAAAAATAAATAAAAAAAATGACCATGTGGTTAGTGATTGGCGCTATTGCGAATCGGTGCAAATCGGACCAGCACAAAATGCAGGCTACCTTATTAAGAAACATTAATGGGAAGCCTGTATGATACAATCATTTGGTCCTGGCAAGGTCAGATTTACTAGGGTGAAGTGGGCACAACTGCTGCAGGACTCTTGAGCACCTGTACAGCAATGCCCCAGACCATTTAAATCCAGCACTGAATCCTAGGCCTCACATCAGACAAGCAGACATAGAAATCGCCTTCTCTACCTTCCAATTTTGCATAACTTTTATGGCCCAAGTGTTTTCATTTCCTACCAATGTGATGTCTTTTTACTGCTGAAAACACATCACACTGGTAGGAAAGTTGCACATTGGTGTTACAGAAAGGTTTAGCAAACTTCCCAGAACTGTTTCAGATATTGTATGATATTCTTCTTCCACAGATTGCTGAAAAGCAAATAAAGATCATGAAATTTCATTTTAAAACATTGTGTTGGATAAGTTCTTCCATTTCCATAGGGTTAAGATTTGATATGTTGTTGAAAAGATCTGTAGAAGCAAAGTACAAGGGGGGGGGGGGGGTTCAAAAAAGATTTATATTCATCCAGAAGTAGTTGATAGAAGGTTGAAACAAGCACCATGTATTACACTTTTTTTTTCAACATAGTCACCAGACAAAATGACACATTTTTGCCACCTCTCAATACATTTCTGCAGGCCAGTTTTGTAGAATTCCTCTGACTGTCCTTCAAACCATGACTCAGCAGCAGAAATCACCTCATCATCAGTAGCAAAGTGTTTTCCACGAAGAAAGGACTTCAAGGCAGGAAAGAGAAGAAATCAGAGGGTGCAAGGTCGGGGGAATAAGCAGGATGCAGCAATGTTTCAAACCCAAATTCTTTTTCTTTTCCCTTTTGAAAGTAATCTGTTAGTATTACACCATGCGGAACCCAAAAAACTGACAGCATCACCTTGCCAGCACTTGGTTGCCCTTTGCCTTTTGGGGGGGGGGGATGATTCTGCAAGCTTCCACTGTTTTGACATTTATTTACTTTTGGAATCACAGTGATGGACCCAAGTTTCAACTGTGGTGACTAGCTGTGAAAAAAGTTACGCTCGCTTTTTTTGACACATCGACAACATTTCGTGTGCTCATTGTGTCCACTCCTTCTAGAAAGTGGTCAAAAGTCTGGGAACCCATCTAGCAGACACTTTACTCATATGCAACTGCTAATGGATGATGTTTTCCACAGATCTTACATTAGTTTAGAGCTCTGCAGCTAGTTTTTTGATGATAATAAGGCGATCTTCCAGGATTAATGGCTTAATTTTTGAAACTCTCTTCTGTTACAGCAGTTGCTGGGAGTCCTGTGATTTCTTCATCATGAAGTCCTGAGTTTCTTCCACATTTGAACTGTTTGTACAATGTGCAACAACACTGTAACCTGAGCAGTTTTCTCCATAAGACCATTTCTTTGTGGATTGTTCTGGATGTTTTCCCTTTCAGAAATCATGATTTGTATTCCACTTTATCCATTGTGGCACTTCATTCAATGCTGCAAAGAAAAAAAAAATTCATTGTCAGATTGAAACCAAAATTTGTGTGGTTGCTATGGAGATTTAAAGGCATTAAACAAAAAAGATTCATCTCTCTATCATAACTACTTCTGGTGAAAACAAATCTTTTTTGATCCCCTTTTTAGTTGTTGTATTAGGGTTTTAAGAGCATCAGCAACTAAGGCCATATTGCTCTGTATATAGTGTCTGTAAATTGCATGTGTCCTGTGGTCAATTTTCTGTTTGTTGGATAAAAAAACCCCGAGTTTACAGGAGAAAAACCATGCTACCCTCATCTGAGATCGGCTAACTCGGCCATGTTGTGAAAAAGGCACATAAAATTCCTCACATCATTGACGGGACTCGAACTCAGGTCTTTTCCACCCAGTGTGAGGAGGACGGTGATTTTACCAACTGTGCTACCCACGAGTATACCCTCTGTAGAATGTAACTAAGTTATATTCCTTTGTAAAAATTGATGAATAGTCTATTCTCCTAATAATACCCCTCTGGCTTGCATGCCATACAAGGGGCAATTGTAACTTGCAATCAACTGAATAAATAAATAAATAATAGTCTATTCTCCTAATAGTAATAGTTATCCCTAAAGGGATAAATTGATCATTACTGATTAAAACAGATTTCACAGCAGCCAAGAGTGTAATAACAAATTCTTTCAGATGTTGGACTTCTATCTGTTTATCAAACATTCTTTTCTTTACCCAAAAACTTATCCAATGCAAATACTATTAAAACAAAAAATTAATAATAGTAACATTTCAGCTCTACTGCAGGCACAGTCTCAATTGTTCTACTGCAACTTCACTGATGATCCTAAATTTACTCCTTGCAACAACAATATTACAGAAAGAAAATATTTCAGGAATAAACCAAGACCCACTACTAGTTCTAAGAAATATAGCAAGAACCATCTATAATCATCAGAATTAACTACTTCAAATTGAAGAATGCACTGTATTGAGCTATGCTGATTGTGGGCTATGAGAGTGGTAGCCATACATCAGCATAACTTAATGGTAGGGCTGAATGTTAGGATTAGGTTTATGATTTTTTGGCACATTATAACATAGGCTATTATGTGCCAAGTCAAGGGGATGAATGTGTTAAATGTTTGTGGCACACTAGTTGGGAATGTATGTTCTACATTACAGTTTTAAATATATAACTGGCAGTAATCAAAATTTATTAATAACTAGCAATTGTCAGTATGATTATTATAACTTTTCAAATTTAACAAGTTACCAAACTATTTATATAGAATATTTATTCTCTCTCTCTCTCTCTCTCTCTCTCTCTCTCTCTCTCTCTCTCTCTCTCTCTCTCTCTCTCTCTCACACACACACACACACACACTACATAGCTATATGGCTGCAAAAGTGAAAATAAAGGATGCAGTGAATTCAGATACAAATATAAAACAGCAAGTGCCAAATTATTTAAGAGCCTAAAGGGATAAATTTATAAGCCACTGAAGAGACTATAAAAAATCTGAAAGGGAGTGAAATGTCAGAGAAATTTCAACATTACATCTATATGTTACAAGCACAGGAACCTAGGGCAATGTATAATTGTAAATGGCAAAAGAATATGAAAACTACCAGGGATAAAAGAACAAAACCATGATGGGCATTTTTATTTTTGATTAAAAATAAAAATTCATTATTTTATTTTGGCTATAGCAGGACTATGGGACACCACAGTAGGCTGAGATCTAAAGAATATAACAGTAATATTTCAGATCTAAAGATCTGAAACATCACTGTTGTAATCAGTGGTATGAGAAATGTCAGCCATGAATCCAATCTCTCCAGAAAGCTACTAGATCTTTAAATGACCAGCAGTATTTTGACAGGCAGAAAATATAAGTAATACTTATAAGAATATAAGTAACTTGTTTGCATGGTGGAAACTTTTATATTACTCAAATACTATAAGAAAGGAAATCTGCCATAATGAAAAACAAAACCAAGAACTCGCTACAGCTTAAGGGTGAAAATAAAAAAAACATGGACTGTGCATAAATACCACTGTGAACTAGAAACTGAAAAATAACTTTGTCAGAGTAAATGCTATGGCAGAAACAAATATCGAGCAAAGTAGATTTGTCAAATGTTACCATACGTAAATCTCACTAATAAAAATGAACAAATAAATGAAAAATATATGAAAGTAAATTGTAGGGAAAAATATCAAACACATAGTGGATAAAGAGATGTAGAGCAGCAGAGACTAATATTGCTAGCATATAAATATTAAGAAATGAATGATAATGTAGACAAACAACTGTCAAAGTGGAAATAAATATTAAACAATAATATTTAATACAGGAACTCCCCAACTTACTTAATATTCGACTTATGGAAATTCGACTTTATGTAAGTTTTTGCCGGCGGGTGCAAACTTAAAAAATTCGTGGAAACGTATTCTGCATTCCATAGGAATAAATGGAGGTATTGTGAAAATATTGTAATGTGAACCCAATAATACTGTTGTTTTTTTTTCTTTTTGTAATTCGTTCCAAGTCCTTGGAAGTTGAAAATTTCACTATATTACTAAGCTATTTATCTCTCTAAAAGGTCATATTTATAATGGAAATTGCACTAACCTTTCATCGTTATCATATATTCCCGTTATAAGAATCAATTTTGAATGCCTTTGTGATATTTTTCTAAAGCACGTTTCTGGAGGTCACTACCATAAAATAATTTCCACTTTCCGATTTATTGGGCTTTTCTGTTAGTGCATCTAATTATAAACGGGTAGTAAACTTGATCTTATTGCATTTGCGATAATACCAATAACTGCAATTGTGTGGGTTTTTATGCTATTATGGTGAAATGTGTGTCCCCTTCACTGAAATCTTCAATCATATAAAAAAATGGTGCCTCCGTAGCCAGGAGCAGCAGTGCGTAGCACACGCTTCTTGATTAGACCGGGGTTCGAGCCCATGCCCACCAAATACGGAGAATGCGGAAAGGTCAGGGAATGACCACTGCATATCCCCGGAGCAATATGGCCTTAGTTGCTAATGCTCCAAAAAAAACAAAACAAATTTTCAGAAACTTCTCTTTATTCCTATTTATGTATTACAATGATGAAGGGAAAGTGACCAACAAAAACTGCAAGTGATGGTAGTGCCAGGAAATGAAACAAAATTCATTTAGAAATGAAGATGAAAATGATTAAGAAGTACGAAGCAGAACAAAGTTTGTTATCTATTGCAAGGGAATTAGGTCTCGCTGCTTCAATGGTGAATACTATTTTAAAGGACAGTGCACGTATAAAAGAAGGTGTCAAAGAATCAACGCACTTAAGATCAACAGTGATCATAAAACAGCGTTCAGATGCTATATCGAAGATGGAACAGCTGTTAATAATATGGATGGAAAATCAGATTCAGAAGCGAGTGCCCCTGAGTCTAATGACCATTCAAGCAAAAGCAACAAGTATTTATAAAGATATTAAAGGATAAGTACGGCGAACCCCAATCCAAGTTTGTAGCAAGCAACAAGTGGTTTAATAGGTTCAAGTAGCTGGTTTCCACAGTGTTAAAGAATGCAGTGAAGTTGCCAGTGCCGATTCTGGAGCTGCAGAGAAATTTTGTGATGTGTTGGGAAAAAAATTATTGATGAAGGTGCCTATTCAATGCAGCAAATATTTGACATTGATGAGACTGCTCTGTATTGGAAAAAAATTTGATTGAACATACACTGCCAAAGAGGAAAATACAATGCCAGGTTTCAAGGTGTCAAAAGATTGGGCCACACTCTTGCTTGGGGCTAATGTGGCAGGAGATTACAGATTAAAACCACTGCTTGTGTACAATTCTGGAAATCCTCGTGCATTTAAGGGCATCAATAAAGCCACCCTATCCATGCATCATTTTCAATCGAACCAGAGAGCATGGATAACAATATCTCTCTTTAAGGATTCGTTTTAATGCTGCTACATTCCCAAGGTTGAAAAATATTGTAAAGACAACGACATTTCTTTCACGATTTTGCTTCTATTAGATAATGCTCCTGGACATCCTACACATCTAGATGATTTCAATTCGAACGTGACAGTCATATTTCTCCTGCCAAACACAACTTCACTCATCCAGCCTATGGATCAGGGTGTTATTTCGAATTTAAACTATTTATGCACAACATTTGCTCAGGCATTGTCTGCAGTAGAGGATGAGAAAAATTTTATGTTGAGAGACTTTTGGAAATCTTACAATATTTACCATGCCATCTTAAACATTAATAAGGCCTGGGCGAAAATTACTAAAAGTTATACCCACGGCACGTAAAAGGCTACGAAGGATTTGAAAAAGACAAATCATATGAAGGGGTTACAGATAAGATTGTAAAGGTTGCAGAGCTACTTCAGTTGGAGCTTGATGCCAAAGACGTGGAGTTAATAGAGGAAGAAGAGAAGGAATTATGTAACGAATAACATACTGACTTGAGGGCAGCAACAGTGAAAGAAGAAAATGCTGACACTCAAGATGAACCAAATGAGCAGCCGAGACACTTCATTGCCAGAGAGATGGCAATGGCGAGGTTTGAGAAGATGGATCCTGACAGCAAATGATTCTTAAAAGTTAACAGAGGTGTGAATAATATGCTAGCTTGCTACAGAGAAATCTACAATGAAAAGAAAAAAGCCACAGTCTAGTCATCCATTAATATGTTCTTTCGTAAGGTTGAGTGGATGACCCCCTTCTAAATCTCTACAGCCCCCAACCTCCATAGTGGTGTACTTATCGGCTGAAGATGTCGATTCTGGCAACAATGCTCGAGACGCAAAACGTACTGACGTTATGCCTGTCTCCTCTATTTTTTGTAATTTTATAATTTTGAAATTTTTTTAAATTGCACGCTTTAGTAATTTTTCCTACACACGAGATAAAAAATTGAATAAATACAATAAATAATTCTATTCACATGTTCATTGAACATTTCTTTTTTGATTCAATCAATTCAGCGAGCACAGTTGCGAGTGCTGCACAAATATGGGGGAAATTCCCCGACTTACGTAGTGTTCCGCAGAATGGTAACCCTTACGTAAGTTGGAGAGTTCCTGTATTTATATTTTTATTTAACGTTTTATTTATTTAATATTTTAAGATATTTATATGGTAGCAATACTAGTCTCTGCTGCTCTGCATGTCTCCATATTTGCTATGTATTTTATATTTTTCCCTACGGTTTCCTAGAGATATTTTTCATACATTCATTAGAGATAAATATATACTGGAGTCCCGCTAGTCCAAACTAATTGGGACCGAGACCTGTTCGGATTAGCCAAATAACTGCAATAATGCAGCAGCAAGCAGTAAAACAGGTCTGGTTTATTAAGGAATGAATGTATAGTAGGCCTACTATACATTCATTACATGATAAAATGAAACAAGTGAACTTAAAAAAATGTTGTATATTGGGTTGCTGAGTCGTGTGAAAGTGTAACAGAGCAGTCCATACAAAGATCATGGAAGAAATTATGGCCCTCTCTCAGCTTTGTTGATAGTTCTAACGAAAACAATGACACAGAAAAATTAATTCAGCTCATACAGGAAATTCCTGGGTGCGAGGAAGCAATAGAATCTGACGTTAACGAGTGTATTGCAGTGGATGGAATAGGTCATGAAAACCTGTCGGATGAGGACATCGTGGCAGCTGTCACCCAAGAAGACTCCAAGCAGAATGATGATAAGCCCGGTGGTACTGCGGAACAACTTGTGTCGCACGCAGACGCGGCAGCGACCCTTGACCTCGCTTTATGCTACTTAGAACAACATCCCAGCGCTACACCGGCAGACTACATGTTTATGAAGCGGTGGCGAAACATAGCATCTTCTAGCCGATTTTCATCGTTACGTCAAAAGAAACTTTGTTACTTCTGAAAAATGACTTTTGTTCCTGTTTTGGTGCGTAAGTACAGATGTGTAGTTTTAATAGGCCATGTCAAACACTGATTTATTAATTTTGTATTAGTAGAGTACTACAATAAAATACAATTTTTTTGTGGAATTCTAAATGTTTTTGTATCATTAATACCAATTAAATTTATCGTATTTAACGTATATTTTGCAAACTAAAAAATTTCCTCTCCGCTGACCGAAATGTGTTCGGATTAGCGGGACTCCACTGTACATGGTAATACAGTTGTTGTTATTGTTGTTGTTATTTTGGTTTTTAGGAGCATTAGCAACTAAGGCCATATTGCTCCAGGATATGCGGTGGTCATTCCTGACCTTTCTGCATCCTCCGTATTTGGTGGTGACAGGCTCGAACCCCGGTCTAATCAAGAA
The DNA here is from genome assembly GCF_048544385.1 of Mastigoproctus giganteus. NCBI lineage: Eukaryota > Metazoa > Arthropoda > Arachnida > Uropygi > Thelyphonidae > Mastigoproctus > Mastigoproctus giganteus. The sequence continues at coordinate 218,563,928 of NC_143580.1, forward strand.
GCGTGTGCTACGCACTGCTGCTCCTTCCCACCTGGCTACAGAGGTACCGGTAATACAGTTAACAAAGCTGCTTTGTGCTATCTTTACTGCCTCGGTTGCCCTTACTGTGATAGAATTACTTCTCAGTTTCTAGTTCACAATGTTAGTTCTATCTCTTCTACCTGCCCTGGCTATTTATAAATATGCTTATGGTTGGCCATGGTTCATTTTTTCTGCATAGCAAGTTGGCTTTTCTAGCAAAATATAACACTATTCACAATAAATTATATACATCTCTAAAAATGGTGCCTCCGTAGCCAGGAGCAGCAGTGCGTAGCACACGCTTCTTGATTAGACCGGGGTTCGAATCCGTGACCACCAAATACGGAGGATGTGGAAAGATCAGGGAATGACCACCACATATCCCCGGAGCAATATGGCCTTAGCTAATGCTCCTAAAAACCAAATAACAAACAAACAAACGTCTAAAAATATTTCTTGACTAAATGTCTAAGAGTATGAAAAAGGTTGTTTATGCACGGATAATGCACTTCCATCATTTCTACTACCCAGGTAGTATGCATGCATTGTTTGATTATATCTCATATTGTGAATACCTTCACAACAAGTTGCTGAGGTATTGCACTGCTTTGAATAAGTAATGCTTCACTATTGGAGAAGACTAATGTTATCCGCTGAGAATAAGTAACAGTCTTCTCCACTGGTGAAGCATTATTTATTCAAAGCAGTGCAATACCTCGGCAACTCGTTGTGAAGGTATTCAACAATATGAGATATAATCAAACGATTCATGCTGACTACCTGGGTAGTAGAAATGATAGCAGTGCATTACCCATGCATAAACAACATTTTTCAAATTATATACATGTTTATGTTTATAATTCTACAAAAATTGAAACAGAAATGCTTACAATATCAAGCAAGAAACACACAGCTGAAACTGGTACAAAAATCAGACACCTGATTAAAAGAGATAAACTTACATTAAAATAAAAATGCAAAGATTTTGATTTTAATATAATTTTTTAACTTCCGTTTTAACTTTCGTTATATTGCCACAAAAATGAACTCAAGGTAGACTGGACACAGTCTACTTCAAGAATAAAGAGATTCCTGGCACCTAATTAAAGGAGACAAACTGTTGCTTTTAATGACTTTCATTTATTTGAAGCTGCTATTATTACAAAATTTCAGTACTGTTCATCTTCTTTATTTTTGTATTACTGTATTATTAAAAAACAGTAAATTTAGTACCTGCATTTGCTCTCTTTTACTACTTCACAAATCCTTTTACTTCTAAAACAGACTATCTGGCAGTGACCACAAATTCATTCTTTGGTAGTAGAACTGTAAACGCTATGAATAATAAAAATTACAATCATGCCATAAATTAAAAACAAACCAAAAGCCATTAACACCACACAAAAACTAACCACCTTGCTGGAGCTCAAAAAACCACATCTACTGCTTCAGTTGGTGTATATACATTCTAGCTGCTATTATTAGCATTTCATTTACTAACATCTGAGTGCAGGGAGCCAAAATCTTACCTATCAGTTAACAAGCTTGTCCTGCTTTAAACCCCTTAGTCTCTGGCTGTGAAGGTCAGATTGCATGCTTCTGTACAGTTTATACAATAAAGGTATTATTTTTTGAAGCATAGGAAATCAAGTACATGCCCAATTATTCAAGTACCATATTAAAAAATATATAACAATGTAAGAATCTTACCTAAATTTATGTATATAATTAGTGAAATCAAAAAATACCTTCTTAAATGGTTTATTTTTAGAAGAACATGAAATTGAATTTGCATCTTTTTTTCCAAAATAGCATGAACAGAGTCTACTGTTACCATATCCTGACCGACTGCTGCTTCTCAATGGTAACTTCCACTTTTTCTTTACATAGGAATTGTTTGAAAACCTGAAAGGAAAAAATTGCCTACTTAGCATTATGGTGATCACATTTATATCAAGAATTGCTATTTTATGGTTATTACGAATAAAACCTTCCCCTTATCTAGATGATGCTTTGGACAGATACAAAGAATAATCAATTTCCACTACTGACAAATAAATATAATCGATATAACAAAAATACAAACGTGAAATTTTATTCCAAACTTCTCACTGCTTTTTTTTGACCAAATTTTGACCAACAGTTGAAGGAAATAAAATGAATTAATGAATTAATCATATAGAGAAAGTGGCAAAATGTTGGCAGCCTAACTACTGACATGCTTTTCATTTACCCATTCTAGGATTTTGAAAATTCAAGCTTCATTATAGTCCAAGACATCAAACCAAAACTTCCAAACTGGAAAAATCCAAACCTCAGCAATATACAGGACCCAAGGCTGTCAATATTCAAACCTTGCAACTATATTTTTCAGAAAATAGCTAGTTGAGTAACCATGTTGAAACCCTACATGCTAACATAGCAATTAAATAAAACTTTACTTTATGTAATTGCTATGTTAACGTGTAAGGTTTCATCATGGTTACGAAAAATAATTAAAAGCGATAATATAAATAAAACATAAATTACATATACAGCCACTCCCCAGCTTACGTAATACTCGACTTACAGAAATTCGACTTTACATAAGTTTTTGCCAGCCGGTACAAACTTAAAAAAATATATAAATGTATTTTGCATCTGTAGGAATAAATGGAGGTATTGTGAAAATATAGTAATGTGAACCCAATAACATTTTTTTTTTTTTTTTTTTTTTTTTTTGTAATTCATTACAAGTCCTTGGAAGTTGAAAAATTTGCTATATTGCTAAGCTATTTATCTCTCTAAAAGGTCATATTTATAATGGAAATTGCACTGCACTTTCATCGTTATCACATGCTCCCATTATAAGAATCAATTTTGAACGCCTCTGTGACATTTTTCTAAAGCACGTTTCTGGAGGTCACAACCAAAAAACAATTTGCACTTTCTGGTTTATTGGGCTTTTCTGTTAGTGCAATCTATTATACACGGGTAGTAAACTTGATCTTATTGCACTTGCAATAATACCGATAACTGGAATTCTGTGGGTTTTTACATTATGGTATTATGGTGAGATGAGTTCTCCTTCACTGAAATCTTCAATCATATAAAGAACAAATAAATTTTCAGAATCTTCTGAACTTCATTCCTATTTACTTATTATAATGGTGAAGGGAAAGGGACCAACGGAAAGTGCAAGTGCTGGCAGTGCTAGGAAACGAAACAAAATTGATTTAAAAATGAAGATGATTAATTAAGAATTACAAAGCAGGAAAAAGTTTGTCATCCATTGCATGGAATTAGGTCTCGTTGCTTCAACAGTGAATACTATTTTAAGGGACAGTGCGCGTATAAAAGAACATGTTAAAGGATCAATGCATTTAAGATCAACAGTGATCACAAAACAGCATTCAGGTGCTATATTTTTGAAGATGGAAAAGCTATTAATAATATGGATGGAATACCAGATTCAGAAGCAAGTGTTCCTGAGTCCAATGGCCATTCAAGCAAAAGCAAGAAGTATTTATGAAGATATTAAGGATAAGTATGGCAAACCCCAAGCAATTTCATGGCAAGCAACGGGTGGTTTAATAGGTTCAAGCATCGCACTGGTTTCCAAAACATTAAAGTATGCAGTGAAGTCGCCAGTGGCGATTCTGCAGCTGCAGAAAAATTTTGTGATGTGTTGGAAAAAACCACTTCTAAATCTCCACAACGCTCAACTTCCGCAGTGGCATGCTTATCTGTTGGAGAGTTAATTCTGGCAGTAATGCTCGAAAGGTAAAACTTGCTGACATTATACCTGTCTCCTCTCTTATTTTGTAATTTTATAATTTTGAAATTTTTGTAATTTTTCCTGCAACTGGAATAAAAAAAATTGAATAAATAAATCTATTTACCTATTCATACGTTCGTCGAACATTTCTTTTTTTGCTTCAATAAAATTTGCGAGTGCTGCATAAGCATTTAGGGAAATTCTGACTTACGTAGAGTTCTATGGAACGCAACCCTTATATAAATCGGAAGTTGCTGTGTATACGTGTGTGTATATATATATATATATATATATATATATATACTTCATGTTTATTTATTTTCTTATTTATCTATTTTATTTTTTAATGCCATTACTTATATATATTTAAATCAGATGGTAGTAGTGGGTTTTTCATTTCATTACAGGATAATGAAATGATGCCTTCAGGTGACAATTTCATATCTACAGGAAAATACTAGTTTTTGCATATAGGATGATATACTTTTTGTGGCTGCTACTGTATGTTATTGCAGTTGCTAGTTAGAGAGTAGCGATTTCGCCACTTGTTACTTATTTGGAGTGCGTAGCAAACGCTTCTTGATTAGACCGGGGTTCGAGCCCGTCACCACCAAATACGGAGGATGCGGAAAGGTCAGGGAATGACCACCGCATATCCTGGAGCAATATGGCCTTAGTTGCTAATGCTCCTAAAAAACCAAATAACAAACAAACAAACAAACTTATTTGGAAAGGTCTGGTTTGAATCTGTCAGAGACTAGAGGAATTCTTAAAGGTCTTTTCAATCAAGACTGTAGTTAGCAGATCTCAGGTGGAGGATGTCTGCGCACACGCACACACACACACACACTTATACAGACATAGCACACAAAACAGTACCCTGTAAATAAAACAGTTGACACACCAAAAAAAAAAAAAAACCCACACTTTGTATGCACGAAAGATGTTTTATTTTATGTGAAAACATTCTTGGCTTGAAAGAGGTTAGCGAAATCCAAGCCAATAGTTTAATTACACATTTCATTGTAGCCATTTGTTAAATAGTATGATTGCAACAATACAAGTATTTGTCATATGACTGCAACAATACAAATATTTGCCAACAATTTCTTTTTTCGTCTTGCATTTTTGTTACGTTCCATTGTTAGTTGCCGCTATAGATGTTTTCACATCAAAAGTCATAGCAAGCAAGAGAAAAGGTAATAATGTATTTTGTCTTGTCTAGTAAGTTAACTACATAAATTGGCATAGTCTTGTTGATAGGAATGCTTTATTACAAATAACTATAGCTATAATTTCAATTCTTTTACTATGAAATTTTGTTAATTAAGAAATATCAGGGCTAAAAATAAGTAGTCTCCAGTGAAATCAGCAGAAGGTAGAATGAAACAAGTAGGACTTGCTGCCATGTCAATGCTGGCAGTCCTGAAATTTTCAGGAGGACTGTCACCTATATTTTGTATTCTTAGCTTACCTCATCACTTTGCAGACACTTTTCATCCTTTCCAAAGTGTCGGTGCTTAAAGAAAATGAATAGTTGTGGTCACTACCACTGGATTCAGGTTCCTCTTCCTGAGTTTCTGTGTTCTCAGTTTTCACAGACTCTTCAGTTTTCAGCTTTGGGGACTCCTCAGTTTGCTCTTCCTACAAAAATAAAGTCAAATTTTTTTTTTTTAAATGAATCAATCTTTAATATGGATTATATCCATATTAAAGATTTGATTAGGGTTCATTCAGGTGCCTAGTACAATTTTTGTAAACTATTCAATATTGTGTAACAGAAGAGAAACTGTTTACTTTAACATCATAAAAGATATATGCCTACAAATACGATATTCTTTAAACTGTTAACATATTTCTTTTAAATAAAATTTAAGACAAAAATGCATGGTTGCACACATATTTACCGATATGCTCAATCGAGATAACAGTTTATGGATCATCTTGTACTAATATGCTGAATTGATATAACGATTTATGGATCATCTTCTCACTGTTTATCTCAAGCAGTATATTGACAAAAAGACTTACACACCAGCATGTCCACTCAAGATTTGGGTAGACACTTTACACTAATGGAAGTGTAGTGCACTTTGTATAGCTTATCATATTTCTGGAGATTACACTGACAACGCTAGTAGTGACAGGTATTGAATAAACCACTAATAAGAATACTGCCTTTGTTTGTAAACATTATGCCTTTGTTTGTAATCATTGTTTGCCTTGTCCAAAACTAATATGATTAATTCTGAAAACTGCAAATCAAAACCACACTGGAGAAAGACTAAAATTCAGAGGGATAACTGTAAGAGATATTTTAATTTTCAGTTGATTTCTTTTTAAAATTATTTGTGTGTCAATGCAAAAATGGAGAGTTAAGTATGTTCCTCACTACTTTTGAAGCATACAGAAACATACATGTTTCAGCACTAAGCCTAAATGTGTAAAACAACCAATACTTTCGCACACAGTAAGTGAATATGTCTGGTATCATCAAACCTTACCCCTAACTGTGCCTATGAATAATACAAGTTTTTCATGTTATCACTACAGATAGCAAGAGCAAGTCCATGCACTTGCTATCATCCTCATTTGACATAATGATAACTGGCAATGCCCTATGACAGTGATTCCCAAACAGTGTGCCACAGCGCCCCAGCGAACTCACAGGGGTGTGCCATGGGATATTTTAAATTTTTGATGGAAACACAGGGATACTCAGCATCTGTCAAACACCGTGTGAACTACTAGCTCTAGGTAGTTCACAGTTTCAACATTACTTATTAAGTTGTTTGGACTAACTACTTAATAAATGGAACTGTTAGGTATTTCTTTTGACCTGGGGGCGGGCGTGAAAAAATTACTGTGACTAGGAGCGCAGCGAAAAAATTAGTGACACTAGGGGCACTGTGAACCGAGAAAGTTTGGGAACCTCTGGCCTATAAAATTAGGACATTATCCTCCATGAAAACAAATCAAGGTGCTATAGCAAATGAAGGATCTGATTCCCTAATAAACCTGACCTGTTGGTGATCAGTTCCTGATGAAGCCTGTACAACCACTAACATGAAGTCAAAGTCATCTCATTTCAGAATTGACTTCTGAAACGAGATGAAACTTATGCTATTTTAACACAGGACTGTCCATCAAACTTATGCCATTTTAACACAGGACTGTCGTAAGTTTCATGTTTACAGTAGATACACACAGCGAAAATCAGTTTTAACTAGACTTATTTTGAAAAAAGAACTTAGCTTCGTTAGTTATTTGTCCAACTACGAGGTCTTTGGGCTTAGCATTTGCAGATACTATGGTGAAGTAAGGGCAACAGAATGAAGACTATTAATCAGCAAGCTAAAACCCTATTTGACAAGGATTATTTTGAGTGGTTGTAAAAAAAAAGAAGCATTATTGCACTATCCACAAACATCTCTTTCCAGCATTTTTTGGAAAACTGAAATTATAACAGAGAACTGACATTGCAGTTATAGAGCATTTAGCAATCAGTTCTGATAAGCAGTTACACAAAGTAGGCATCTCTTGGTAAAGTTGGTAGTTGGTGACCACAACCTCATTTTATTTGTACTTTTCTGAATGAAATGAACTTAATATTTAAACTTGGGGTCTCTCAACTCAGTATTATGCATGGAAGGGAATAATCACAGGAGCAATTTATAGATTGGAATGTATCACACTCATCAAAGTGCAATGAATTCCAAAGAAGCTGAGGGAAGCTTTATCACGAACTCTGACTGAACAGCCTATTGAGAATAGAAGCCCAAGGTTGACGTTTAAGCTAGAGCACTGTTAGCTTCATGCTTTGCAAACATCTAAGAGGAAATAATGGGTGATGGTATTAGTTCTGGCTGTGTTGTACCTTAGGCAAAGCTTTTCATCCTCCAGGGTAGCCAATTCTTTTCAGAAGAAAATAGTAGGCCCCTACCACACAACCAAAGCATTTTCTCTGTAAATAAAAAAAAACTGGAAAGTTTTCTACCTTGTCCTGGAGTGCTGCCCAGCCCCACGAAGCCTTCTGTAACAGATTAGCTGGTACAATACACTGCTATCTGTCAATCATTTGGAGAGGTTTGGATTTTATTCCATTCAATAACTGAAGGAATTTCTAAAGTTATCTTCAATTAAGGTTGAAATTAGCCAAAATCTCAGGTAGAGAGACAGATTAGTTCTTCTCCCCCTCTCATGAGTTATTGTTGAATTTTTCGTAATATTCAAATTGGTTTGTAAACATGCTTCCACAGATAAATACAAATACACTGCAGAACTTAAGAACTTTCTGGGTAAGACCAACCCTTTGTTCCCTTCACCAATCTAGTTGCCCATTTCTGTGCTCATTCCAGTAGCTCTACATCCTTCCTAACTTGGGATAATTTGTTATATTTCAAGCTTCTTTGTGCACACTTGCCAGTTCCCAAACCAAGGATCAATGTACATCGGTTCTTTCTTCTTTTCTAGTAGGTTCTCATACTGAAACTAATTTGAATGTTATCAAAATAATAATTGAATTCACCAATTCGGAAAATCTGTACTCAGAATTCGTGGACATGGCGAGAGAAATGATGGGGTACACCATTTTTCTGGCATATCCAAGACACCAGGATTGTCAGTTGGATGATCCAAGACCCTTGGATTATCCAACTGACAACCTTGGTTGTTTTCAATGGAACATAGTAGAAGAAATTTTTTAACATGCCATGATAATCCTGGTGATAATTTTGGTGAACATGCCATATTATCCTAGTGATAATTTTTTTCCAAGGAGAAAAATGGACAATAAAACTTAGTGCAACTGAAAGCATAAAACTAAGGGATCATTCATAACTTTCCTAGATTCTGACATTTTGTTAGTGGGCATTCCATTTAAATGAAAAGTGCTCTCATTGATTTAGACCAGGGGTGGGCAACCTCCCGTTCACGAATGTGTATGATCCAGCCCGTGGTCATTTTCAAAATATATATAATAAACAGACATGAAAAATATATATCATGAAATTATGGTTATTATAATTTTTATTATATTTGCTATTATTAAATTTTTTTTAACATTTTGATTGTACAATGCCTAATGAATCATTTTAATTTGTGCCAGGGGCTCACATCTGGTGAGTATGGGCTTGGCAAACCCAGGGTTCTGAGCTGGATATCATCATTCTTCTCTTGCTTGCTTTTTTGGTGATTCCCTTCTATTTCTCTCTCTCTCTCTCTCTCTCTCTCTCTCTCTCAGGGTAACGTGAGAATTTCTTTTTTTTTTTTTGGCTGGTGCAGCATAAGCCTCAGGCTTCCTTGCACCATATGGCTAATAATAATAATAAATTCGAGTAAGCAACAGTGTTGCCAAACAGTAAGCAAGCATAGCTTCTGGCAACACTAGTAAGCAAGCATAGACTTGCACGCAGTCAGTAGTGGTTCCTGGACTCTTGGCTCTGCAGAATGCGATTGCAATGTCAGTGAATAATCAATGGATAAAAGTAAATAATTTGAAGAGGATTTACCATCTTATTTTTATGAAGGTATTTACTGAAACTTATCACAATGCATAATTGAAAATCTAAGATTATATAGGTTTTATAAAATCTCTGAAACTATAATAATTTTTAATTTTCATTTTTTTTACAATTGTATACTATAATTGTATTTTTGTAATTTTATCAGAATTTTGATTTTCTTATTAATAAAATTAATTATATGTGTGAGTATGTGTAAATATAACAATAAATAACATAACACTGTTTGTGGCAATTTTTTCATTATACACCATTTTAATAATCCTAAAAATTCGTGGAAAGCTAATCCTAATAATCCATGGAAAGCTAAAAAAAATTTGGCCCACATGTACCTGACAGACAATTTATTTGGCCCCCATTTAAAAAGATTGCCCAACCCTGCTGTAGACAAACAGCTGGTGAAACCTTTGCTATATATCTGCACAAATTGTTGATACAAAAATTATAAATATGCTCACATTGGCAACTAATTTGATATGTTGATTTTTGAGGACTTCAAACAACAGCTGTAGTCACATTTTTTCATGATTTCATCACTTACATATGGTATTCCATTTTTTTTTTTACACATGCAGCAAAGAAAAACCATATAAACAAAATTCCTGTGCCAATTATATTTGGAACATCTACTGCAAGTCTTTTTTTCAATGCAAAACTTTTACTAAACTGCTAAAGACTGATTGTTCAAACAGCGAGCAATGTGCTATTCTGCTCCTTTGGATATTTGTTTGGTTTGACTGCTTTATAATTTATATGGCACACTGGCTTCTAAGGCCATAATGCATAATCCCAATGCTATTTTGTTGTTTACATTACTTGTGAACAAACTACCATTTAAACTCATAACCATTAGTCCCAAATAAAAAACTTCAAACCCATAAGTTTTGTTCAGTGCTTGGTACGTTTTAAAAAGTTAAAAATACAAAAAGTTATAAGCCAAAAAAACTCCAAAAGGAATCTGAAATTGTCAAAGTAGTGTGAGATTATCCAGTTCGTCGGTATTTTCTGTAATTATACAAAAATAACCAACATATAATAATTTTGCTGTTAACATGGAGTCAACTGTTTCACCCAAATTTACATTTCACCACTAAATCTTATTTATTTTTTTTTTTTCAGTTATGAAAATACTGCTGAACAAAATAGTACACTCAAACTTTACAAAAGAACCTATTTCTGCTTAATTAAGAAAAATAAATATACAGAACTTACTGTTTCTGAAAGTGAAGGAAATATGCTAGGAATTGCATTTTCTTTAATTCTAACTAAATTAATAGATGTTCTATCAATATCTTCAGGTCGGAAATGTGCAGAACATAATCTGCTCCAAGGTGTTGGCCTCCAGTTTTGACGGTTCACTGCAGCTATCCACAAACGTCTCTTTCCAGCATTTTTTGGAAAACTGAAAATTATAATAGTATTTAATGAAACAAGGTTTCTGCACTTGCACTAGCCTTATATAAGTCTACTCTGGATTTATATAAAAAATATATTTAATCAAAATGAGTAGACATTTAGTAAAATATGGCATGAAAAACAAAATATTAAAATTGCACCTTTTATTTTGCACTCTAAATATGCACATATACCACCAGTGGCACATTATACCTTCATGGGGCCCAAGGCAAAATGGAATTTGGAGCCCCATCTAAAGAAAAAACTAATAAAGAACATTTTCAATTTCATTTTATTGTGACAACAAAACAAACAATTTATATGACATAAGAACTAAATATAGAATTTCATCAAAATCGGTAAAAAAAAATGTAATTTTAAAATTAATCTTCAAGTAATTGACCTTGGCAGGTAGAAAGTTCAGTTTCCGATAAAAATCACTTAATAAAAAATATTAGTAAAAAAACAGCAATGAGTTTTTGAAAGAGTGGTTTTGGGGGCCCCCCCTCTGATCGAGGCCTAGGCAGATGTCTTTTTTGCCTATAGGATAACGCGCCACTGTATACCATGCCAAATCTTAAAAGAAAAGATCCTAAATAAATGCTAACTGTTTAAAACAATAAAATAAAAAATAAATAAAAAAAAACTGTTCAAAATGCAGCTTCCCTTGCTATTCATGATACTGTGGTCAAACTTCAGCAGGTGGTTGACTGTTGGAACACTACCATTTGTCATTGTGGAAGTTTATAGCTTAAATAAATTCAAGGAAGGAAGAACTGGACAAACTTTTGGAGCAAATAAATAGGTGAAATGGGAGAGATTTTTTTTTTTTTTTTTTTTTTTGGCCGATGCTGTATAAGCTTGCATCATATGTCTCTGCTAATGCTAATAAGGGAAAACTGATTCTAAACAAATATGGTATATGAGTTTGCTACTCTCTTCAGCAAATAAATAATACAATATTTGTTGTTTTCATTAGAACCAGGACAAGATAATTATTCAGAATTGCACTCCACCGAACTATAAGAAACTATACCCCTTTAAGTCTTATACTGGAAGCAGCTACCTCAGTCACTACCCTTGCCCCAGAACTGATTAAAACCACAACCTACAGATGCAACTTTCAATTTTTTGTGTGCCATTCTTGAAATGTAGGTGGTCAAAGTAGGGTCAAGCAGATCCTTTGTACTAAAACTATTGATAGTTCATATTAACAGAATCCACTGTTTCTGTGACTCAAACTAATGTGGATCTGGGATATATAAATTTATGATATGAGTAACAAGCGCTGGTTCCATTAAAACTATATAATTTGAATTGGCCTCATCCTATTCACTAATATTTATACCCAAAATTAATAAACATAATGAGGGAAATGATAGGGGTGGAGCCATCTCCACCTCTCCAAACAGTTGGATCTTGAATATACAAGTTCCACTGTATTATGTACACACAATTTTTACTCTCAAGACAGTGTCACTGGTACTAGGACAAGGCAGAGCCATCAGTACACTAAGGTGGTAGATGACTTTCATCAACCGGTGAAATACCACCACTTTGCTTATTGGAGGCTTGAAGTGGTAAAACCCATGTTTAGTCTCTAGAGCAAAGTTTCCGGCATCCCCCTCCCCCCCCATACTTCTTCTTCAACGCATGCACGGTACTAAGTACTATAGGTTTTGATACTTTTCGTGTTTGGGGTTTTCATAAAAAAAAAAAAAAAAAAAACTAAAAATGCTACCAGACAGAGTTATCTGGTAACAGAGTATTTAAAATGTGTCTCCCCTCTCTTAACTCTTTTTTATATATGCTTCTGCCTTCATTAAAAAATTGTTTGGAATTCATTATTTTTAATTAATCTTTAATTAATAAACTTTTTAAATTAATTAACAAATGAAAACGAAAACACTCCCAAGGACAGTGGGAATGCATACACCTGAGTTTCCAAAACTGTTTTAATTTTAACTATTACAAAATGCAAAACAGTAATATAATTAACTTAAAGTTCTATAGTATTTTCTCTTCATATGTAATGGCAGGTGTGTAAGCTTGGAAAATACAGTTTTATTGAAATTAAATATTTTGATGCTAATGTAAAAGTACATTAATACAGATGCTTTTGTTTATATATGAATAGAAGATGCACTTATTAAAAATATTTTTTAAAATCAACAATTATTTTTCAACTGCCTCATTTTGTTCCATAAGTTTTTTTTTTTTTTGAATATTTGAACAATTATTAGAATGAATGGGCAAATGTCGGCAGTGGCCTATTTTTCGGCTGATGCTGTATAACTTCACTTCCTTGTATCATTTTGTCACTACTAATACTAATTACTTATCTCTAGATAATGAATTTCATTCAATAAATTTTAATCAATTTGTTCTTTTATTTAAGTAACTAGGAGAAGTTGTTTATTATTTAATGGCAGATATTCATATAGCACACTGGTAAAAGGTAGAACAGCTGTCTCCCAATTTTTGGTTTTTAAGCTTTTTGAAATCATAATCTGCAGTGCCTTTCAAGTAAAGGTGTTTTTCCTCTATTAAATATTCAATAAATCTCAATTGAACAGTCAAAATGAGTCCACAACAAGTCTAAGAATTTTTTAGAAAGTCCCACTGATTTGAAGGGGCCCTCTATCCTATATAGTGGGTCCCCACCACTTCTCAAAATATACCATGTGAAACCTCCATCTCTGCTTACTTCTGCTCCAGCTTTACTTTACTTTGTCCTTGTTCACTCCCTTTAGCTGAGAATGCATCCATGAGCCCCTCCCCAAATGATTTATTTCTTTAGACATGAAGAGCCTTTATTATTATTTTACATTGTCAAAACAAATTACAGTTTTAAAAAAATTACTAAATCTCTGGGCTTGACATTAATTAGATTTTCCATGTACAGGTATAATCTCACTGACCTTGTCATACATTAGCTCAACCTGACTGGCCCATGCAATACTGATGAGCTGATTTCTCAACTGTTTTGTTTCCCTATTTATTGATATGGTATAAAAATAAATGAGTACTGCATTTTCTGTATACAAAGAATATAATATATAGTCTACAATATAAGTCAGTAAACCTCCATGACAGCTTAGTCAGCATGACACATTGCCATCCACTCATTTGGAAAAGTCAGGGTTGAGTCCCATCAGTGGAAGAATCTTTAGTCTTCTTCAACTGAGTGCTGTAGTTAATCTATTACAAATGGAGGGATTAGGGTTCCCCCATCTATTATTCCTGATTTTTCAGCCTGAAAAACATGTAAATTGGTCTGTCAACACAAGTCAGATACCAAGCTCCACTAATACTGTTAAACTAAAAATCAGAATTTGTATATAAATTAGTATGTTTTCAAAATCTAATTAAGCTATATATAGGCTAAGTTAGTTGGTCTCAGGTGGGGCTGCATGGTCTTATCTCCAGAAAAAATTGGGTTTTTCATCCAGCAAAACAGGAAACTGACCAGAGAATTTGGTATTACTGACACTATATATTGATGTCTAATGGCCTTAACTGCCTTGGCATTTAACACATGAACTTGCATAAACTATATACAGGTGGTACAAAGTACTGTAACTCAGTAAGCTTACTTTCTTGCATCATTTGTCACTACTAATACTATTGAATTTGACAACAGGTAATCTATTTCACCCCCCAACACACAGACTTTAGTGGGCTACTATTGAGTACCCTGATCATGTAATTCATAAAAAATGCCCTTTATTCTTCTGAAAAATCAAAAGAAATAACTATTTAACTGAGATATGAACCTCATTTTATTATATCATAAGATCCTTTTGTTTAGGGAACCATAAACAACAGGGACTTTTTTTTCTATTCCACTGCTCACATCATGTCAAAGAGGCTCAACATTTTCTCCCTTGTCACCAAGAAATTTGAGAGTGGCAAGGAGTCCAGAATCCCACTTGGTTTTCACCCTCAAACAGACTACTGTCTGTATACGGGATGAAAACCCAAGCAAATGACTAAATTGGAGATATATAATAGAAGAACCAGTGAAAAAACTAAAATTTGAGTAATAGGATAAATTTTGTAAAACATAATTAACAAAATCAGTTTCCAATAATGGCTACCAAAACATAAAATAAAATAAATATATATCTGAAGGTAATTAATAAAATACAATTTTACTAATGAATTTATATAAATTACGTTTGTTGATTAAGGCAAAAATAAAGAAAAAATTATTTCACAAAAAATTATTAACCCACAAATTATTTTCGCAGTTCTGGGAATTACAGACCCAATGGCCATCTTATAAATAAATATCTTTTTTATTAGTTGTGCGAATAAAGAATATTCTAAAAAAAAAATTCTAAAAATAAAAACATCAAAAATTATCCGTCGTTAATTAATTCTAATAATTCTCACTCCAATTCATAAACTAATTTATAATTTCAATTTTTTTGCAGGATTTTCTTCGCAAATGATATATTTATCGTTGCATGGTACATGCTCGCTTGCATGATCGGTGTAAAAAAAATTACTCGAAGCACGACCAAGTTATAAAGTGGAAACTTGAACTTAGGAGAAAGCAATTAAATCATGAGATGTGTTCCTGTATATGCTTCTTAGTTGATTTATATTTATAAAACATCGCAAAAATTTGGCGCCCTAGACAAGAAAACGAAACAATGACAGACAAAACTAAACGACGCCTCACGTAGTCAACCTCCCCTGTCATCCCACACTATTACAATATTTCTCAAGCAGGAAAATACACTTGGATACTCACCGATGAAATGTTATACCAGTAGTAGGTTTGTAAGATGATCGATTAGTACATCCGGCAACTACACAGGACACCATTCCTCTGGGTACAAAAACACAAAACACGTCCCTATGGTAATGTTTTTGTCATCCCAATATGGAGGCGACCGGTAAACGAACAACTTCAATAGAATGACGTCACGCTGCCTTTTTCTCATAAGTTCGCTTGCAGTCCAACTTGTGCGTGCTCAACGTAGTTGAACAAAAACGAGCTGTAAAACCAGATAAACATGGACGCTGGGATATCCATGCTTATCTCTTTTCACGGCGCTAAAAAAAATTAAACACAGGAAACTCCTCCACTTTAATTATTACAATGTGATTATTATTTTTTACTGTTCTTTTGGACTTCGGTGTTTAAAGGCAGGAAAAAGCAGGGAGATTACTTTATTCTTTATGGTAGCGAGATTAACTTTACTCTTTATGGCAGCTGATATAACAGAGTTAAATAAACAATCGGGTTATCTTCTTTGTGTCAGCGCATTAGTTCTAAGGAAAAGCATGCTTTACTTAGAGTAAGGGAACCCTCGTATGTAGTCGGGGCCGAATTTAGACTTGTTGCCACCCTAAGCTATGACATGTATGAGGCCCTTCTCTCTTACAATTCCTCTAAGACAATATTGAAAAAGGTTTTTTTTTTTTTTTTTTTAAGATGGAGCGAGGCCCTAAGCTGTAGCTTGTTTAGCTTATACGCAAATCCGGCCCTGCATGTAGTACACAGGATATAAATCACGGTCCTCCCCACACAGGATAGGAAATTTGCTATTTTTAATCCCGTCATTGACGTGAGGAATTTTTCTGGTCTCCAGCCACAGATTAGTTAAGTAAGTCAGACTACAATCTTAAAATGAATCATGTCTATCAGATTTTTGTGACCAATCTGATTGAATATTATGATGCACTAAGAAGGGAAATGGAAGCACAAAATAATTTTGACACCATCTGGGGTTGATTTTTTTCTACCCCAGATGGTGTCATGGTGTCAAAAATTCTACCACCAGGGGTAGAATTTTTTTCAGCCTGGTCTGTACTTGTTAACAGGAGAGACTGCTTCTACAGGTATGGGATACACTTATATAGAAAGGGTGCAAGAATATTTGCTGATGCTATCGAGGCACTGTTAGGTGGGGGTGGGTCGGAAAACTGCTAGCTTGGGGGGCGATACAATGACTAATAGACTAACAGTAGCCACTGGCAGAGGTGAAAGTGATTCTTGCACTGCTTCTATTGGAATGAGCACAAGCCTGGAAAACAAGATGCAGGATATTTCAGAGATTGCTGGGGGTATTGCGGTACAAGTAAACACATGGATTGTGTTAGGCTAGCACCAATGCTAGGAGTTTGGTAAAGAAATTTTATTATTTTGAGGTATTGCTCAAAGTGTCAAAGGCGGATATTGTTGGGATATCAGAGACGTGATGTCACATAGATATATAAGGAATGCAGAACTGGAATTTGGGGAGGACAACGTCTACATAGAGGATAGAAAGGGAGGGGGGAGTTATACTATTAGTTAAGAAACACATAAAATCTAAGGAAGCGAAGCCAGTCGACATCGCTGGACACTGCAGTGTTGAATCAGTTTGGTGTGACAGAAGCATTGGAAGATCAAAATTGAGAGTAGGAGTGTGCTATAGGCCTAATGCCTCTGATGAGTATAATAAACAACTCTACAGAGAAATAGAGTGGGCCAGTAAATCAGAGAGTCTTATAATGGGGGATTTTAGTTTCCCAGTTATTGACTGGAATTTGTGGATTGGTCACTCACACACTAGCAAAGCTTTTGTGGATTTATTGGATGATTGTTTTCTACATCAGCATGTTCGGGAGGCAACTAGAGGGAGTAATGCTCTTGATTCGATTATCAGTAGTGACTCTTCATGCATTAAGAATCTCCAGATAAAGGAACCACTAGATGGCAGTGATCACAGTGGGCTGAAGTGGGATTTACTCAAAGAGATAACTACCATTAGGGGTAAAGGGAAGGGTTATTGCTTCCGTAAAGGCGACTACGATGGACTGAGACAGTATTTAAATTCTATACAGTGGGACCAACTGATGATGTTACCAACAGCAAATTCGAAATGTGAAGCATTCAAAGAACTTATCTCGGAAGCTACTAGGCTTTTCATACAAACAAAGAAATATTGTTCAAAGTTTAGGCCAAAATGGATGTCAGATGAACTAATGAGACACAGGGCAGAGAAGAAAAATGCATGGGATACATATAAATTCACACGTGACACAGAAACCTATTATATACATTATTATCCATAAGGTGCAAGGAAGACGGAGGCTTATGCTGCACCAGCCAAAAACAAAAAAAAAATCCCGTGTTAAGTTGACAGACAGACAGAGAGAGAGAGAGAAGGGAATTACCAAGAAAGAGAAGAATGATGATATCCAGCTCAGGACCCTGTGTTTGCCAAGCCCATACTCACCAGATGTGAGCCGTTGGGTAAGCTGGTCTGTAACCAATTCACAAAGGAGGTTAGGCAGGCAAAGGCAGTTTTTGAGAAATCTTTGGCAAAGGATGCAAAGATAAACAGCAAAGAGTTCTTTACTTATGTAAACTCTAGAAGAAAGGGAACGAATCAGATTGGTCTACTTGATATCGATGGTTCAACTGTTGATGATCCTGCTCAGGTAGCTAAAAAACTAAATCAATATTTTGCATCGACATTCACATATGAGGAGTTATTCGGGGAGGAGAATGTCAGAGGTGTATTCAACTCTGGCAGTAAGCTAGATAATCTTCTAATAACTAAGAGTAAAGTGGAGGAGAAATTGTTGAAGATAAACACAAGGCACCTGGGGTGAATGAAATCTATCCAGTTACATTACAGGAGGCAGCAAAGGAAGTAAGCAAACCCTTAGTCATAATTATGAGAGCTTCCTTGGACTCAGGGGAGGTACCCATAGACTGGAGATGTGCAAATGTGACCGCAATTCACAAAGGAAGGTCAAAGGCTGACACAAGTGATTATAGACCTGTGAGTTTAACTTCTGTTCCAGGAATATTAATGGAGGCATTGGTTAAAGAAGCACTGCAGGATCATCTAGACAAGACTCCAGTTATAGCTCGGCCACAGCATGGTTTTGTTAAAGGGAAGTCTTGCCTGACCAATTTGATTGAATACTATGATGTAGTCACAAAAGAGCTGGATGCAGATAATAACTTGATATTATATACTTGGATCTTAGAAAGGATTTTGACACTGTTGCACATGGAAGACTGCTGCAAAAATTGGAGCAGTGTGGCATTGGAGGCAAATTGCTACTATGGATAAAGGTGTGGTTGAGGAGGAGAAGACAGAGAATGGTAATCAATGGACACTGCTCATCGTGGACTAATGTTAATTGTGGAGTCCCTCAGGGTTCAGTGTTGGGTCCATTATTGTTTTCTGTATTTATAAACAATATTGATGATGGTATATCAAGCTTAATGTCCAAGTTTGCAGACGATACAAAGGTTGGCAGGGTTGTCAAGGACAATATTGACGCTATGCTGCTGCAACAGGATCTGGAAAGGTTGAGCAGATGGGCTGAGAGGTGGCAAATTAAGTTTAACATTGACAAATGTAAAGTACTACATATGGGAAACAGCAACCCCAGAGCAACGTATCAACTCTGTGGTACTACACTGACAGTGGTAGAGAATGAAAGGGACTTGGGGGTGGTTGTGCAGGCAGATATGAAGTTCTCTGAGCAGTGCAGACGGGTGCAAGACTAGCTCATGGAGTATTGTCAATGATATACAGGAATTTTTCCAGCAGGGATAAGGAGGTGATTATTCCGTTGTATAAGGTCAGGCCACACCTAGAGTACTGTATACAGGTCTGGAGGCCTCATTTCAAGAAGGATGTAGAGCTGCTGGAACAAGTACAGAGAAGGGCAACAAGATTAGTGAATGGAACAAAGGGGTGCTCTTACGAAGAAAGGCTTAAGTTTTGCAAATTACAGTGTCTGGAGACTAGGCACCAGCGAGGTGATCTGATAGAGGTGTATAAAGCCTTGAATGGTTTGAGCATGCTTAATGCTGATGGGATTCTTCCTCTTGCTCAGAATAGTCACCTGAGAGGGCATAAATTCAAATTGAAAAAAGGCAAATGTAGGATAGAAGTGTGGAAATTTGCCTTTAGCCAGCGGGTAGTTGGTTGGTGGAAGAGACTTCCATCTCTTGTTATGGAAGTTGATATCCTAAATAAATTTAAGGCTCAGCTGGTCTGGTATTTCGAAAAAACGGAGGGGTGAAGTGGAAGTTTTTTTTTTTTTTTTTTGGTTGCTGCTGCATAAGCTCGCTGTCTTGCATCATATGCCTCTACCAATGCTGATGCTAATGCTAATCTGCTTCGACTTCAGGAGAAGCTACGTATGTGGTGTCAAAAAGTTTTGGTACTGTTGCACATAAGGGACTGCTGTACAAATTGGAGCAGTGGCATTAAGGTCAAGTTACTGTTATGGAGAAAGGGATGGCTGAGTGGAAGAAGTCAGCATGGTAATTAAAAGAATCTGCGCGCGTAGCACAGTGGTATCGTCACCGTCCTCCCCACACCGAGTGAACAAAGCCCGGGTTCGAATCTCGTCGATGACGCGAGCAACTTTAATGGGCTTTTTTCACTCCCTGGCTGAGTTAGTCGGTTTCAGGCGTAGATATCAAGGTTCTCCCCCCCCCCCCCAAATGGGGTTTTTCGCCAGCAAACGACAAATCGATCATAGAACACACGCACAATGAACAGACATAAGACAGCACGGCAGATGAATATAATTCTTCGGGTGGCCTAAAATAAAATAGTTTTGTTTTTCATTTTTTTTTTTTTTTTTTTTTTTTGGTATTTAAAGGACACTGCTCTTCGTGGAATAAGGCTAATGGCGACAGCCCTCATTGTTCAGTGCTGGGCACATTGTTGTTTTATTTAATGATATGGACGAAAGTATATTAGGCTTAATGTTTAAATTCGCAAAAGATACAAAGGTTGGCAGGCTGGTTAATAACAGGAATCAAGGTAAGATACTGCGAAAAGATCTAGAAAAAGTAGATCCAGCAAAGTTGAAGAAGAAAATTAAGGCAGTTCAACATTGAAAAGTACAGCATATGAGCAGCAGAAATCACCGAATAACGTGTAGTGCTACACTCAAGTTAGCAGAAAATGAAAACGACGTGGGGGTATTTGTACAGTCGGACGTAATCTGAACCCCGGGGGCTCACATCTGGTGAGTATTGGCTTGGCAAACCCAGGGTCCTGAGCTGGATATCATTATTCTTCTCTTTCTTGGTGATTCCTTTCTACTTTTCTTTCTCTCTCACTCTCTCAGGGTAACTCGGGAATTTTTTTTTTTTTTTTGCCTGGTCCAGCATAAGCCTCAGGCTTCCTTGTACCTTATGGCTAATAATAATAAGGTTTTCTGAGTAGTGCAGACACGTTGCTAGAACAGCACATGTGAATATTGCTTATGATATACAGGAATTTTGCTAGCAGGAATAAGGAGGTGATTATTCCATTGTATAATGAAATGGTTAGAATGCATCTTGAGTACTGCATACAAGTCTGGAGGCTCATTTTTAGAAAGGATGTGGATCTCGTGGAACGGGTGCTTAGAAGGGTAAATAAATTGGTGAAGGGTTATCATCATTCTTCTCTTTCTTGGTAATTCCCTTCTACTTCTCTCTCAGGGTAACGCGGGATTCTTTTATTGGCTGATGCAGCATAAGCCTCAGGCTTCCTTGCTCCATATGGCTAATAATATTAATTGATGAAGAGAACAAAGGGTAGTCTTAGTTCGACAAATTGCAGCTTCTCTAGACCTGAAAAGTGATTTGATTGAGGTGTTTAAGGCTTGGAATGGAGTGAATCAGCTCAATTCTCATGGGACTCTTCCAACAAGTAACTTATGTGGCTCTTCTTGTACATTATTATTTATTATTATTATTAATAAATAATCATGTACAAGAAGAGCCACAAAAGTTACTTGTTGGAAGAATCCCATGATATTCGGTATATACCAACCTGAGTTACTTGATTTATTTTGGAAAGGCCAAAAGACTACGAATATTTGGTACGAGGATATTACCGTGTTGGCCAAAATTTTTCCAGCTCCGGCGAACGCTAAGTTTTTATATATATTTAGTCGTTTTATTGACTTAATTGTTATACTAAATTATTTTCTATAACTAGCTTTATGGTCCTTGTCAAGCTCCTTGATTTATTTGAATTAAATAGTGATTTTGAAAGTTAATACAAAAGCCCGGTGATCTTACCGTTCATAACTTGACGCCATTGTTATAGATACGAATAGCATAACGTAAATCCCGAATTTCATAGCATAAGGTTTAACGTAGAATGAAGAAATCTGTTAGATTAGTATAGTATTATTAATTAGTAATCAGTAACATTTATTAATCTAATTAAATTTCGTTGTTAATTAAATCATACTTAAAACAGAATCACGAGCCAGACTAGAGCAGCCGACACTAATTAAAGTAGTACTGTGGCTGGCGGGATAACCGAACCCAGCGATTCTCCATCGCATCACAGTCTAAAAAAATGTGCAAAGTGTGAAATGTTCGCAGATTAGCTAGAACAGGACATGATCTAGCCAAGGAGGATGTCTTTGTATGTGCTAGGTGCAGAGACTGAAGAAATTAGGTGCCAACTCAGCGGTCTGATAGGCGTTTATAAGAGTTTGAGGTGTAGGGTATATGCCCTCTAAGAAATTAACGAGGGACCAGTCAAATCCTCAGCTGCACACCTCAACACCAGAGCTCACTCCTGTGCATCAGACAACGCAGCAGCAATCTCCAAGGCAGAATGCTCTGGTCCCACAGGAAGTAGTTGTTGGTGACACTATTGTCAGGGAATATATTATGCAAAAAGGATAGGTGGAATAGGACCAAGGTATGTATGCCAGGGGCAAACGTTGATGACGTTGTAGGGCAGATTATCTTTTAAGGGCACAGAAGGTGATATTGTTGTACACGTTGGCACTAATGACCTTAAGAGTAAGAGATCTGCAGATTTACTTAACAAGTAAGGGTCAATGCTGAAAAAAAAGTCGCGGGTTAGGATAATATGACACATATAATACAAGATATGTTACTACTCTGTGGCTTTTTTAATACTTCTAAACGGCATGTAGAAGAACTAAAAAGGGTTGTAAATTGTTTACAAATTGTTTGTAAGTAAAATGTGAAACTGTATCTTTGAACAATTTGGATACATCGCTGACAAACAGATTGAGTGAATGTGTATGGCAAGGAACAAAAAAAATCATGATTATTCAAAATCAATGGGCTGCAATTGACTTACGCACCCTCCAGACTGCCTCAATCTGAGGGTGATTACCTCCATCTTCCCACTGTTTTAAAATAGGAAAACGAGTTCTCAATTTTAAGAGTGGCAAGGGGAGGGATAAACGCCCTAACTAACACTAACCATAGCAGGTTAGGCATGTCAATCACTGCTTTCTTCCTCTTTTCCTCGCCGCCATTTTAGAAGGGTGCACCAGTAAATAAATTTTTGCCCTTTTCTGTACACCTGCATGTTGTCCTTGCATGTTTGAACCATTATCGTGTAGTTCGACATGCAAATTTTCTACAGGTATTCCATTGTGTATCAATCTTTGTAGAATTGTAATTGAGGTCTTTCCTAGTTATTTCGTTCATTGGTATAAATTCTAGAAAGTGTTGTCAAATTTTCACTTCTGCATTTTCATCAATTTTCAGAAATTGTAATGCTATTGACATTTGCTCAGAAATTTTAGTCAGGGAAATTTGCACATCTAGCGGTGTGCAGGCGAGGAATTTGCCACAAGCATCGCCAAAAATAGACACTGCTAGATAGACTTCATATGCAGGGTGTCTCAAAAATATTGGTACAAACGTTTAGGGGAGGTAGGTAACATCTAAAGGAATGTGAATCGCATAGGAACCCATAACCGGAAACGTCACCGTACGTTGGTACACAGCGCTGTTCATCAGTTCACGAGAGGGAAAATTTCTGGTTTACTCTGCCTTTAGCCAGCGGGTGGTTAATTGCTGGAACAAACTTCCATTTGTCGTTGTGGAATTTGATAGGTTGAATAAATTTAAGGAGCAACTGGACAGGCATTTGGAGGGAATGGTGTGATTTTTTTTTTTTTTGGCTGATGCTGCATAAGCTCATACACTTGCTTTCTTGCATCAAATGCCACCACTACTACTACTCATTCAACCAGTAGTCGCCACATGAAGAGCATGCATCGATATACGAACTGTGAGCTAGCAGACATGCACCTAGTGTATGGATTAGCAGAAGTCAATGGACGAGCTGCTCAACGAATTTATGGAGAACGCTTCCCAGATAGACGTACCGGACCACCGTTTGTTTGTGCTTGTGCATCAAAATTTGTGCGATTATGGGTCATTTAGACGTAACAGGAGTGGTGTGGGCAGACCACGTTCGATGCGAACTGACACCATGGAATAAAGTGTGTTGAATGCCGTCCAGAATAATCCTACTACCAGCACATGCCGTTGCCTCTGCCTTAGGAGTGTCTTATTGCAGTGTACAGAGTCTGGCAAAATGATTCCTTACACCCTTTTCATCTCCAAAGGGTTCAGTTACTGCTCCTTCAAGATCATCCTGCACATGTGGCTTTTGCGCGGTGGTTTCTCCAAGAAAGTGTTCAAGACTTGGATTTTCCAGCCTATGTTTTGTTCACGGATGAGGCTTATTTCACTCGGGAAGGCTTATTCAATCAGCACAATGCTCATGTATGGGCTCATGACAACCCACACAGTGTGCGGCCCCATGTGGCACAACATCGCTTTGCAATAAATGTGTGGGCAGGTATGGTCAGTGATTGCTTAGTCGGCCCATACCTGTTACCATCCCACATGAACTCCGCTAAATATCGGATCTTTCTTGAACAAGTTCTACCAGGGTTACTTGACGATGTTCCAGCAAATGTGAGATGCAACATTTGGTTTCAACATGACAGGGCGCCTGCCCATTATGGAAGATGAGTTCGTGACCATTTGAACAGGCATTATGGGCGTCGATGGATTGGCTGTGGTGGACCCGTTGCCTGGCCCCCACACTCACCTGATTTATTGAGCCTTGATTTCTTTCTGTGGGGGGCCCTCAAATCTATCGTGTATGAATCACCTGTGGAGACAGAAATGGATCTCGTGGCAAGACTCGTCTGCACTGCTGGTACTGTCAAAGAAATTCCAGGTGTGTTCGACCGTGTCCAGCAATCCATGCTGTGTCGGTGTCACGAATGCATCGCGTCTCACGGTGGAACCTTCGAGCATCTGTTGTAACATCATGAAATGCATCCATCTCATACTCCATTGTTAATATTATGTCAAATAAATGTTTGCCACTAATTACTGTCTTGTGTCATTTCTGCTTCTTATGCCTCTGCTACTACTTTCCCCGTGACGTTTCCGGTTATGGGCTCCTATGCGATTCACATTCCTTTATATGTTACCTACCTCCCCTAAACGTTTGTATCAATATTTTTAAGACACCCTGTATATGTGTTGAGATACGATATGAATTAGGTGCCGTTACAAGGGTTGGTTTCAGGTGCTACAAATGCTAGCACCAACCCTGTCGGCGCCTCCGTAGCCAGGTGGGAAGGAGCAGCAGTGCGTAGCACACGCTTCTTGATTATACCGGGGTTCGAGCCCGTCACCACCAAATACGGAGGATGCGGAAAGGTCAGGGAATGACCACCACATATCCCGGAGCAATATGTGCCTTAGTTGCTAATGCTCCTAAAAACCAAATAACAACAAAATAACAACCAACCCTGTCTTAATTACAGTTAACTAGAATTGAGTAACATTTGGCATGTTTCAAATCCGTAAAATTTTATCATGCACTCAATTAGATATTAATTCTATTACCTCGTTTTGGTTTTACCCAAATAACTTACCCTAGGGGCTCACATCTGGTGAGTATGGACTTGGCAAACCCAGGGTCCTGAGCTGGATATTATCAGTCTTCTCTTTCTTGTTTTCTTGGCGATTCCCTTCTACTTCTCTCTTTAGGTTAACACTGGAATTTTTTTTTTTTTTTTTTTTTTGCTTGCGCAGCATAAGCCTCAGGCTTCCTTGCACCATATGGCTAATTATAATAATCATGGTTGTGATTCTCTACATACTTCACTCTTTGTAAATGCTGAGCCATAACATTATCAAATTTTGCCAGTAACTCAACCAATTTCAAATAATCTCCATTGTTATTATCATATAAAA
Organism: Mastigoproctus giganteus; assembly: GCF_048544385.1. Taxonomy (NCBI): domain Eukaryota; kingdom Metazoa; phylum Arthropoda; class Arachnida; order Uropygi; family Thelyphonidae; genus Mastigoproctus; species Mastigoproctus giganteus. The sequence continues at coordinate 218,589,666 of NC_143580.1, forward strand.
TCTCTGAAGAGCCATAGAATGAAAGACATTGTACGGTTAGGAAGCTAAGGATTGCTACTGAACGTTCCAACACAGTTTGCCAATGTAGAAGTTGTGAATTTTGTAAACATTGTTTTACCATATTGATTGTTGTACTGCAACCTTTAATAACTGAGAGTAAAGTGGAGGAGCAATTGTTGAAGATAAAGACAAGAAAGGCACCTGGGGTGGATGGGATCTATCCAGTTATATTAAAGGAGGCAGCAAAGGAAGTAAGCAAACCCTTAGCCATAATTATGAGAGCTTGCTTGGACTCAGGGGAGGTACCCACAGACTGGAGATGTGCAAATGTGACCCCAATTCACAAAGGAGGATCAAAGGCTGACACAAGTAATTATAGACCTGTGAGTTTAACTTCTGTTCCAGGAAAATTAATGGAGGCACTTGTTAAAGAAGCACTGCAGGATCATCTAGACAAGACTTCAGTTATAACTCTGACACAGCATGGTTTTTTTAAGGCGAACTGTCTGACCAATTTGATTGGATACTATGATGCAGTCACAAAAGAACTGGATGCAGGGAATAACTTTGATATTATATACTTGGATCTTAGAAAGGCTTTTAATACTGTTGCACATGGAAGACTGCTACATAAATTGGAGCAGTTTGGCATTGGAGGCAAATTTCTGCTATGGATAAAGGGGTGGTTGAGGGGTAGAAGACAGTGGTAATCAATGGACACTGCTCATCGTGGACTAATGTTACCAGTGGAGTCCCTCAGGGTTCAGTGTTGGGTCCATTATTGTTTTCTGTATTTATAAATGATATTGATGATGGTATATCAAGCTTAATGTCCAAGTTTGCAGACGATACAAATGTTGGCAGGGTTGTCAAGGACACTACTGACACTATGCAGCTGCAACAGGATCTGGAAAGGTTGAGCAGATGGGCTGAGAGGTGGCAAATGAAGTTTAACATTGACAAATGTAAAGTACTACACATGGGAAACAGCAACCCCAGAGCAACGTATCAACTCTGTGGTACTACACTGACAGTGGTTGAGAATGAAAGGGACCTGGGGGTGGTTGTGCAGGCAGATATGAAGTTCTCTGAGCAGTGCAGACGGGCAGCAAGAGTAGCTCATGGTGTATTGTCAATGATATATAGGAATTTTTCTAGCAGGGATAAGGAGGTGATTATTCCCTTGTATAAGGCAATGGTCCGGCCACACCTAGAGTACTGTATTCAGATCTGGAGGCCTCATTTCAACAAGGATGTAGAGCTGCTGGAACGAGTACAGAGAAGGGCAACAAGATTAGTGAATGGAACAAAGGGGTGCTCTTACGAAGAAAGGCTTAAGTTTTGCAAATTACAGTGTCTGGAGACTAGGCACCAGCGAGGTGATCTGATAGAGGTGTATAAAGCCTTGAATGGTTTGAGCATGCTCAATGCTGATAGGATTCTTCCTCTTGCTCAGAATAATCACCTGAGAGGGCATAAATTCAAATTGAGGAAAGACAGATGTAGGATAGACGTGCGGAAATTTGCCTTTAGCCAGCAGGTGGTTGGTTGGTGGAACAGACTTCCATCGCTTGTTGTGGAAGTTGATAGACTAAATAAGTTTAAGGCTCAGCTGTACAGGTATTTTGAACGAACAGAGTGGTGAAGTGGAGTGGTTTTTTTTTTTTGTTTTTTTTTGGCTGATGCTGCCTAAGCTTGCTTTCTTGCATCAAATGCCTCTACTAATGCTAATGCTATCCTAATTTATTTGACAATTCAATACAGTTTGTCAGTGAGCATAAATGATTGATCTTTCCAGTGTTAAATGCTGATGCAAATTTTGAAAGCCATTAAAATCTACTGTTGCCATCAGAATGTCTGAGCTACTGAACAGTTTGCAACATAAACAAAAAAACTACAATTAGCATTAATAATATGTGAAACAAGAAAGCAAGCTTGAGAAGCACTAGTCAAAAAAAAAAAAAAAAAATCCCATTTCCCCCAAAAGTTTGTCCAGTCTTCCTTGAATTTATTTAAGTATCAACTTCCACAACAGCAGGTGGAAGTTTGTTCCAGCAATCAACTGCCCTCTGGCTAAAGGCAAATTTCCACACATCTGTTCTACAACTGACTTTCTTCAATTTCAGTTTGTATTCTGGGCAAGGGGAAGAATCCAGTCAGCACTGATTCTGCTCAAAGCACTCAAGGCCTTGTACACCTCAATCAGATTGCTTTTGAAATGCACTGCTTGTTTGATGTTTGTGGAGCAATCAGGAACGGGACATGATATTGCCAAGGGGTCTTTGTGTGTGTGCACAATGTAAGAAGCGTGAGGAAATCAGGCGTCAACTCAGTGTTATCATGGGCCTATATGAGAGCTTAAAGGACAGGGTGGATGCCCTCAAAGGATTTAAATGGAGGGGGGCCCATCAAGCTCTCAGCTGCCACATCAATGCCAGAGCTTACACATCCCGCAACACAGCAGCAACCCCCAAGGCAGAATGCGCTGGTCTCAAAGGAACTAGTTGTTGTCGGTGACTCTATTGTCAGGGAAAAGAGTAACATATTCTGCAAAAGGGATAGGTGGAACAGGACCAGGGTATGTCTGCCAGGGGCAAAGGTTGATGACGTTATAGAGCAGATATCTTTTAAGAACGCAAAGGGTGATATTGTTGTACACATTGGCACTAATGATATTAAGAGTAGGAGACCGGAGGAATTACTTAACAAGCACAGGTCAATGTTCAAAAAAAAAAGTCTTGAGTTAGGGTTGAATTTGAAAGTGTCTGCAATTCTGACCAGACACAATAGGAGGGAGTATATCATGAGAGCCTTGTTGATCAATTTGGCCTTGGGGAGATTGTGCAAGGCTCAACAGGTAGAATTTTTCTCAACCTGGTCTGGGCTTGTTAACATGAGAGACTGCTTCTACAGGGTTGGGATACACTTAAATATAAAGGGTGCAAGAATATTTGCTGATGTTATTGAGGCAGAGTTAGATGGGTCGGAAAACTGCTAGCTTGAGAGGGATACATAGATTGATAGATTAAAAGTAGCCGCTGGCAGGGTTAAAGTGATTCTTGCACTGCTTCTATTGAAATGAGCAGCAGCCCTGTAAAACAAGGTGCAGGGATTAACAGAGACTGCTGGGAATCATTGCGGAACAAGTAAATGCATGGGCTGTGTTAGGGTAGCCAAGAATACGAAAAGGTGCATGTATACTTGTGTGTACACCAATGCTAGGAGCTTGGTAAATAAATTTGAGGTGTTGGTCAAAACTTCAAAGGCAGATATTGTTGGAATAACAGAGACATGGTGTGACACAGATATAAGGAATGCAGAACTGGAATTTGGGGAGTACAATATGTACAAATGGGATAGACAGGATAGGGAGGGAGGTTGATTTGGTAGTTGTTGGCGCATCGGCTTCTGTGGCCATATTGCACCTCCCAAGGTTTTTGCAGTACTTTGATCCAAGCCCGAGGCGGGAATCGAACCCGCGACCTTTGGGTTGCCGGGCAGGTACTTTACCCACTCGGCTAGCCCGGTCGGCTAGGGAGGGAGGAGCAGTTATGCTATTGGTTAAGAAACATAAAATCCAAGGAAGTACATCCAGTCGGCATAGCTGGACACAGTGCATTGTCGAGTCAGTTTGGTGTGACATAAGCACTGGGGAAGCAAAATTAAGAGTAGGTTTGTGTTATAGGCCTAATGACTCTGATGAGTATAATAAACAGCTCTACAGAGAAATAGAGTGGACCAGTAAATCAGAGTGTCTTATAATGGGGGATTTTTATTTCCCAGATATTGACTGGAATTTGTGGGTTGGTCACTCACACAATAGTAAGGCTTTTGTGGATTTATTGGATGATTGTTTTCTACAGCAGCATGTTTGGGAGGCAACTAGAGAGAGTAATACTCTTGGTCTGATTATCAGTAGTGATTCTTCATGCATTAAGAATCTGCAGATAAAGGAACCACTAGGTAGCAGTGATCACAGTGTGCTGAAGTGGGATTTATTCAACGAGGTAACTACCATCAGGGGTAAAGGGAAGGGTTTTTGCTTTTGTAAAGATGACTGCGGTGGCCTGAGACAGTATTTAAATTTTATACTGTGGGACCAACTGACGATGTTACAAACAGCAAATTCAAAGTGGGAAGCATTTAAAGAATTAATCTTGGAAGCTACTATAGGCTTTTCATACCAACTAAGAAATATTGTTCAATATTTAACCCTAAATGGGTGTCAGATGAACTAATTAGACATGTGGCAGAGAAGAAAAATGCATGGGATACATATAAATTAACAGGTGTCACAGAAACCTATGCTGGTCTGTAACCAAGTCACAAAGGAGGTTAGGCAGGCAAAGGCAGATTACGAGAAATCTTTGGCAAAGATGCAAAGAAAAACTGCAAAGAGTTCTTTACTTATGTGAACTCTAGAAGGAAGGGGATGAATCAGATTGGTCCAATTGATATGAATGGTTCAACTGTTGATGATACTGCTCAGGTAGCTAACAAACTAAATGAAGTTTTTGCATCTACATTCACGCTTGAGGAGTTATTCAGGGAGGGGAATGCCAGAGGTGTATTAAATTCTGGCAGTATGCGAAATAATCTTGTAATAACTGAGAGTAAAGTGGAGGAGAAATTGTTGAAGATAAACATAAGAAAAGCACCTGGGGTGGATGGAATCTATCCCGTTATATTAAAGGAGGCAGCAAAGGAAGTAAGCAAACCCTTAGCCATAATTATGAGAGCTTCCTTGGATTCAGGGGAGGTACCCATGGACTTGAGATGTGCAAATGTGACCCCAAATCAAAGGAGGATCAAGGGGCGACACAAGTAATTATAGACCTGTTAGTTTAACTTCTGTTCCATGGAAATTAATGGAGACACTGGCTAAAGAAGCACTGCAGGATCATCTAGACAAGACTTCAGTTATAACTCTGACACAGCATGGTTTTTTTAAGGGGAATTGTCTGACTAATTTGATTGGATACTATGATGTGGTCACAAAGGAACCGGATGCAAAGAATAATTTTGATATCATATATTTGGATCTTAGAAATGCTTTTGATACTGTTGCACATGGAAGATTGCTGCACAAATTGGAGCAGTGTGGCATTGGAGGCAAATTGCTGCTATGGTTAAAGGGATAGTTGAGTGGGAGAAGACAGAGAGTGGTAATCAATGGACACTGCTATTCGTGGACTAATGTTATTAGTGGAGTTCCTCAGGGTTCAGTGCTGGGTCCATTGTTATTTTCTGTATTCATTAATGATATTGATGATGGTATATCAGGCTTAATGTCCAAATTTGCAGACGATACGAAGGTCAGCAAGGTTTTTAATGACAGTACGCTGCTGCAACAGGATCTAGAAAAGCAGGTGGGCTGAGAGGGGCAACTGAAGTTTAATATTGACAAATGTAAAGTACTGTATATGGAAAGCAGTAACCCCATGTAACGTATCAACTGGGTGGTACTACACTGACAGTGGTAGAGAGTAAGAAGAACCCGAGGGTAATTGGGCAGATATGAAGTTTCCTGAGCAGTGCAGACAGTCTGCAAGAGTAGCTCATTGTGTCTTGTCAATGATATACAGGAATTTTTCTAGCAGGGATAGGGAGGTGATTATCTCTTTGTATAAGGCAATGGCCAAGCCACACCTTTAGTACTGTTTACAGGTCTAGAGGCCTCATTTTAAGAAGGATGGAGAGCTGTTGAAATGAGTACAGAGAAAGGCAACGAGATTAATGAATGGAACAAAGGGTTGCTCTTACAAAGAAAGGCTTAAGTTTTACAAATTACAGTGTCTGGAGACTAGGCACCTGTGAGGTGATCTGATTGAGGTGTATAAAGCCTTCAATGGTTTGAGCATGCTCAATGCTGATGGGATTCTTCCTCTTGCTCAGAATAATCAACGGAGAGGGCATAAATAAAAATTGAGGAAAGACAGTTGTAGGATAGAAGTGCAGAAGTTTGCCTTTAGCCAGTAGGTGGTTGATTGCTGTAACAAACTTCCATCTGTCATTGTAGAAATTTATAGCTTAAATAGTTTCAAGGCAGAACTAGACAAACATTTGGAGTGAGTGAATGGGTGAAATGAGAGAGGGTTTTTTTTTTTTTTTTTGGCCGATGCTATATAAGCTTGCTTTCTTGCATCATGTACCTTTGCTAATGCTAATACCTCACAGGTGCCTAGTCTCCAGATGCTGCATTTGTAGAACTTAAGCCTTTCTTGGTAAGAGCACCCCATTTGTTCCTTTCATCTATCTTGTTGCCCTTCTCTATACTCATTGTAGCAACTCTATATCCTAACTAAAATGAGGCCTCCAGACCTGTATGCTGTACTAAAGGTGTGGCCTGACTATTGCCTTATGCAAAGGGATAATCACCTCCTTATCTCTGTTAGCAAAATTCCTGTATATTTTTGACAACACCATGTGACCTGCTCTGGCACCTGTATGCACTGCTCAGAAAACTTCATATCTGACTACACAATTATCCCCAGGTCTTTTCATTCTCCACTGCCCTGAGTGTAGTACCACACAGTTCATACTTTTCTCTGAGTTACTGCTTCCCATATGCAGTGCTTTGCATTTGTCAATGTTAAACTTCAGTTGTCACTTCTCAGCCCATCTGCCAAACTTTTCTAGATCCTGTTACACTATCAAACTGTCATTAACAATCCTGCCAACTTTCGTATCGTCTGCAAACTTGAACATTAATCCTGATATATCTTCATTAATATAGTTGATATAGAAAACAATGGGCCCAACACAGAGCCCTGGGGGACTCTCAGGGTTCAGTGTAGGTCCCATTGTTAAAAAGCAGTGTACATTGATTACCACTCTCTGTCTACTCAAACATCCTTTTATCCATTGTGGCAACTTGTCTTTAATGCCATACTGCTCCAATTTGTATAGTAATCTTCCATGTACAATAATATTAAAAGCATTTCTGAAATCCAAGTATATGATAACAAAATTATTTTTTGCATCCAGTTCCTTTGTGACCACATCAATGTATCCAATCAAATTGGTCAGACAATAATTCCCCTTAACAAACTCAAACCATCTGAACTATAACTGCAGTTTGTCTGGATGATCCTGCATTACTTCTTTAACCAGTGACTATTTTCCCTAGAACAGAAGTTAAAATAACAGGTCTGTCATTACTTGTATCACCCTTTGTGAATTGGGGGTACACATTGCACATCTCCAGTCCATGAGGAAATCCCTTGAGTCCAAGGAAGCTTCCATAATTATGGCTAAGGGTTTGCTTACTTCCTTTGCTTCTCCTGTAATATAACTGGATAGATCCCATTCACCGCAGGTGCCTTTCTTATGTTCAATTTCAACAATTTCTCCTCCACTTTGCTCTCAGTTATTACAAAATCATTTAGCTCCCTGCTAGAGTTTAATAAGCTTCTGTCCTCCACTTCCTTACAGAATTCCTCTTGTGTGAATGTATATGCAAAATACTCATTCACTTTGTTAGCAATCTGAGCAGGATCATCAACAGTCGAATCATCGATATCAAGAGTACCAATCTGATTCATCCCCTTCCTTCTACAGTTTACATAAGTAAAGTATGCTGTTTTTCTTTGCAACATTTGCCAAAGATTTCTCTTAACCTGCCTTCACTTGCCTAACCTCCTTTGTGACTTGATTACACATGGAATATCCACACATCCATTCTTCAACCATCCTTCAACTTGAATTTATGCCCCTTCATGTGTGCAGTCTCAGCAAGTGGAAGAATGCCATTGTCTTCCAGGATTTTTCTTCTCTGCCATGAGTGTCATTAGTTCAGCCGACATCCATTTAGGCCTAAACCTTCAACAGTATTTCTTAGTTGGTTTGAAAAGCCTAGTAGCCTCCAAGATGAATTCCTTGAATGCTTCCCATTTAGAATTTGCTCTTTGTAACATCATCAGTTGGTCCCACTGTACAGAAATTAAAAAAATCTCCGAGACCACTCTAGTCACCTTTATGAAATCAAAAACCCTTGCTTACTCTTAGTTACTCTAACACAGCCCATGTACTTTCTTGTTCCTTGATGATTCTCAGCAGTTCTTGAAATCCAGAAACTTGCCTTCCAGACTGCTTCTCATTCCAATAGAAGCAGTGCAATGGATAAATTTCACCCTCTGAGTGTGGATACTATTAATCTATTAGTCTGTGAATCCTCAGAAAACTGCTAGTTTCCTATCTCGCCTAACAAGGCCTTGATAGCAGTAGGAAATATTCTTGCACACTTTCTATTAGTCTCTCCTGTTAACAAGCTCAGACCACACAGAAAAATTCAACCCCATGAGCCTCACACAATCTCTCCAGGGCCGAATTGATTGACAAGTCTCTCATCACGTACTCCCTTGTACATCTTTGGTTTGTGAATACACATATATATAGATAATACAACTTTGCATCTTATTGGTAATACAAAAGTATACATATACCTCTTTTGTCTGTGAATACACTAACCATGATCTATTAATTTGTTCGCCATTTTTCTTTTCTTTTTATCATACTGGATGGCATAAATCAACAATTCATTTCATTAAATAGATATTCAAATGTAGTATCTAATTTTGAAGGACATTTTCTAACAATAATTATTTGCATTGTATTATTGGCCATGTAACTGGATTGATCCTATGTCAGTCTGTCCATGCCCACCTTCCAATAATTATTCCTGGGTTCTAGATTTGGATAAGTTCTTCATTTCTAGATTCTTTGGCTGAAGTAAATCTTTGAATTGATTGTGATAGTTCATCTTTGCCGTTTAGGGAATATAAACATTAGTTGAATTGTTGTTTATCTTTATCAGTTAGATTTAATCTTATGTCATTCTGTCCATCTTCAAGGCAAAAATTTATCTTCAATTTTATTATATTTGGATAATAATTCATTTCTGGACTCTTCAGCTGAAGAAGTAAATTTTTGGATGGATTGTAATTGGTCATCTTTACTAGTTAGCAAAGATAACGTTTGGTAGGATTACTGTTCATCCTTATCAGTTGATAAAGATAATCTTTGCTTTGATTAGTATTCATCACTTTATGAATAATCACTTTCACTACATTGTTCATCATCAGCCATTTTCAATCCACTGCAGGATGAAGGCCTCTCTAGCAACTTTCCAGTTCCTTCTGTTTTGAGCACTGGCCATCCATTTACTACCCACAAACTCATGGATTTCATCTATCCATCTCCGCCTTTGTCTTCCAGGTTTTCTTCTAGCTCCTCTTGGGTACCATTCTGTTATTTTCTTAGTCCATCTGTCATCATGTCGAGCTTTGTTTTGATAAGAATGTCCTTTACTTGAGTTTGCTGCCTAATCCATGTGTTTCTCTTCTTATCTAACAGTCTGATTCCCAATATAATTTGTTCCATTCTTCACTGTGTAGTTCTCAGCTTCTCTTCCATTCTTTTGGTGACTGCCCAAGTTTCACTTCCATAAGTCATGGTGGGGAGTATACATTGGTTCATTATTTTACGTTTCAGACAAACTAGGATATTGCTCTTCAGTATGTGACTATATTTCCTGAATGCTATCCATCCAAAATTTATTTTTCTCTTGACTTCCGGCCATTTATCATTATTACAGCTAATAACTTGTCCCAGATAAGTATATGACTCCACCTTTTCAATTACTGCTCCTTCAATCATTATTTCCCTTTCTGTGGCATACTTGTTCATCATTACTTTTGTTTTAGCCATATTCATCTTTAGTCCAAAATCCTTACTAACTGTGCATAACTGATTAAGATTTTCCTCTAATTCTTTGGGATCGTGGCTTATGACCACAAAGTCATCTGCAAATCGTAAATGGTTTAGGTACTCTCCGTTCACATTGACTCCTTTCTGCGACCAGTCTAATCTTCTGAAAGCTTCCTCAAGGGCAGCAGTAAACAGCTTCGGAGATATTGTGTCTCCTTGTTGAACTCCTTTCTCAATTTTAAATTTCCTACTGTCTTTGTCTAGTCTAATAAAGGAGGTAGCGCTCTCATATATTTTCTTCAAAATCATAATATGTGGGGTATTGTGATTTTAAATGTTTCTCACCAACCAATTATAAAATAAAACACGGAAACTGGAATTTTGAAAACTATGTATTTACTATTATACATTTAAAATAACTTTACAATTAAAAAGGATAAAATATATATATATATTTTATCCTTTTTAGTTGTAAAGTTATTTTAAATATATAATAGTAAATACATAGTCTTCAAAATTCCAGTTTCCGTGTTTTATTTTATAATTGGTTGGTGAGAAACATTTAAAATCACAATATGAATTTACACAACCCCAGAGGCCTGTTTGAAGAACTATGTGGGGTATCTATGCCTTGTCTTTTCAGTGCCCAAAACATTGCCTTATGCTGTATGGAGTCAAATGCCTTTTCATAATCCACAAATGCCAGGCATAATGGTGTTTTATATTCATTTGCTTTCTCCATTAGCTGTGATATTACGTGAAGGTGATCCATAGTTGAGAATCTTATCCTAAAGCCAGCTTGCTCTTTCGGTCTATAATTTCCAATTTCTGATTTATCTCCTTTCTTATGCAGCAAAACTATGACTGCATTATTCCACTGCTTAGGCATCACAGCTTTTCTAATGCACTTTGTGAAGAGCCTTGCCAGTTTTTGTGTTATGTCTCTTCCTCCCAATTTTAACAACTCTACAGTAACTACATCTTCTCCCGGGGCTTTCTGATTCTTCGTTTTCTTCAGTGCATGTTCTACCTCATCAGGAAGAATATTGGGTATGTCGTATGTGTTGCTACTTTGCAATCCATCTTCCCCACTGCTGGCATCATTCCCTTGCTCCTTGTATAATTCTCTAGAGTAGTCTTCTGCTATTTGAATTATGCCTTCTCTGCTGTTTATAAGTTCACCATCGCTATTCTTCAGTTTCAGTATCATTTGTCTTTCTGTATTACTGCTCATGGCTGCTGATTTAAATCCTTTGTTTTCCTTTAATGTTTGTTCTACTTTTCTTGTGTTAAATCTTCTTATGTCCTCTCCGAGTCTCTTTCTAATGGCTTTGCATAACTCAGTATACTCAAATTTTTCCTTGTCAGTGTTTGTCTTGCTCTTCATTTTTTGCCTTCGGTTCATCATAACAAGTGTTTCTTGACTAATTTTTTCTTCTTTGGATTTATTTTTCCCTATAGGTTTCTTGGGCTTTTATCACTTTCAGAAAGTTGTAATATTCCTCATCGATATCTTGGTCCTGAGCAGTCTGCAGAAGCTCAAACTTGTTCTTAAGTTCCAGTACATACTGCTTTTCCTCTTCTTCTGTTATCTCAAAGACCTTTGTATTATTTACTCGAGTCAGTTTTTTCCTTTCCTACACCTATATCAAGTGTACATCTTACCATTCTGTGATCCCTTCCAACATTTACCTTATTCAGGATGGTAACATCATTCATAATATATCTTCTGTTAGTGAGGAAGTCAATTTCATTAGTTGTTAATCCATTTGGACTCCTCCATGTCCACTTTCTGTTCGCCCTTTTCTTGAAAAAAGTGTTCGTTACTGACAATCCTTGAGATTCTGCAAATTCCACAAGTCTTTCACAGATTCTAAAATTTCCTATAGTTCCCCTTTCTGCACTGTTTTGTCTTTTTCCAACCTTAGCATTGAAGTCCCCCATAATAATAGTGTAGTGGGTTTTCTGCTCATCTGGAAGACTCAATTTTGGTGTACATTTCTTCAACCTCTTCATCGTCATGGCTCGATGTTGGTGCATATATCATTATAACCTTTAGCTTGTACCTCTTAGAAATCTTGAGTATTAGTCTTGACACCCTTGGTGATGTACTTTTGAATTCTACATTGCTAAGAGCTATCTACTTGATTATCACATTTTTTAAAATACTTCAAGAAGTAGTAGTAATAATGGCAACTGATGCAAGAAAGCAAGCTTATATAGCATCAACAAAAAAAAAAAAAAAAAAAGCCTACACACTTCACCCATCCATACCCTCCAAGAATTTGTTTAGTTCTTCCTTGAATTTATTTCAAACCATCCACTTCCACAGCAGATGGAAACCTGTTCCAACAATCAACCACCCAGTGGCTGAAGGCAAATATCCACACATCCATTCTTCAACCATCCTTCAACTTGAATTTATGCCCCTTCATGTGTGCAGTCTCAGCAAGTGGAAGAATGCCATTAACATTTTGCTTACTCAGTCCATTCAAGGCATTAAACATCTGTCATATCTCCCCGACATCTTTAATGGGTGTGTTTATCCTTTTCATTAAACGAAAAGGATACGCATTTAACTGAGGGTCCACTTTATTAGGTACACCTGCCTATTAGCAAGTTGGACCCCTTTACTCAGAACAGCCTGAATTCATCCTGGCATGGAGTCCAAAGTGTCAAAGCATGCTATAGAATGCTGGTCCATGTTGGCATACGTGCTTCTCACAGTTGTTACAAATTGGATGATCGACCTCTACTTTGAAAAACTTGTTCCACCTGAATCTATAAGGGTTCAATTGGATTGTGATCTGGTGAGTAGAAAATCTGGTGCATTAGGTTGAACATTCAAGTTCCTGGAACGAATTCTGTCCTTGTGACATGGCACATTATTCTGTTGGATTTGTTCACAGATGGATAATCTCTAACCATGAAGGGATGTATCCAGTTGACATCCAAATGTTGCTCCATTTGTATGAAGGGGAGCCAATGCACATCTCTTCATGGTTGCAGATTATATATGCATTTTTGTCACCTGGTAGTATTGAGCAACACCGGTTCCCTGGACTCAAGATGTTTTTGCCATGTTTTGGGCCTCCCATCAGTGTGACATAGCAGGAAATGGGATCTTAGGCCATGCTTTTCTCAATCTTCTGCTGTCCAATGTATTCTTGTAACTATACCTTCTTCATTTTCACTGACAGTAGTGGAACCCAGTTGGTCATCAGCCTACTCCAACCTATACGAGGTTTACTTTCTCTTACTTCTCTTTAGTTATGACTGTTCTATAGGGGTTAATTTTTACTGATTGTAGCTTTTATATCACCCTGTGCATCTTATCAGCCTGTGTTGGCCTCTCTCATTGAGCTATTTTTCAACCATTGTTATTTGCTTGATGTCATTTGGTTATTTAACAAATCTTGATACACCCAAGACAGATGTACATGAAAACCCCAGACAGGTTGCAGTTTAATCACTTAAATCTTTTGTCTTTCCTGTTCTAGCACTGAACTGTCCACATCCAACATTCCTACATATCTGCTCAACTGCTTCATATCACATGGTACAAACAGGTGATGCTGTTAGAAAGAGTGCTTTATTTCAAGAAAAGGGTAGGCATACCTAATAAAATGCCCAAGTTATGACGGTGCCTTTGAGTTTTTAATAACAGATTCACTTTCTCAGCGATTCATTTTATTAAAAATGTATTAGTAACTTTAGTTCTGCTCGAGTATAAATGAAATCATTTCTAAAAGGCGTATGTGTAAGTCTGCCTCTTTCACTGGAGGGGCAATGTCTCCTGACAGTAAAGAAGAAAAAAATATGATGCTGAGTAGTGTTACTTTCTCAAAGTAACTGTGAATAGCCTCCAAAGACAGCTGTGGAATATTCTGGATGCTGATGTTAATGTATATTTAAAATGTTCCTACGTGACCTCCACTTTCCTGGGATGTCTGGGTTCAGAAACACCAAGTACTTTGATGCATTTTTTGTATTTCGGTAAATACGTGCAATGAAACTAGTGTATGTTTTAAAAAATACCTTATTCAATGACTTACAATGTACACAGATAAGATCCAGTACTAATGTCTTTTTTTTTTTAGTGTTGAGGATTAATTGCATATCAAAGCAAAGGATGGGATGTCAATCCTAGATGGAGGAGAAAGTAGCTGCAAAAAGGGCTTTAATTTAATAGTTATTATAATAGCTATTAAGTTACAAGGCATTTAAAAATTTCACAGAACAAATATAGGAGCATATTCTCTAACTAAAAATAAAAAGATTCCCATAAACACAAGTTTATAGGAACCTTCTAAAGGTGTAATCAAAAAGTTTGAGAACCGAATAATTTATTAATTGCAAACAAGTTTGGAACTTAAAAGAATTTATTGTGAGGTACGCCATCACTGTGGTTCCCTATCTGCTGCCATACTCACTGTATTATTTAGCTTCCTGTGATTTTTTTTTTTTTGTTTCCCCAGCTTAGAACCTCCTTGAAAAGTCAGATTTACACAAGCAAGAAAATTATTCAGAATGCAATGCAGAAACTATTAGCAATTCCAAAAAAAAAAAAAAAAAAAAAGCCTACCAGAAATACTTCAAGTTGCAGAAGCATTTGGTATCAGTGTGTGCTGTCTTAAATAAATTATTTCAGCAGAGGTTCAAATAGCCAATATGCTTCAACATCTATATATAAAAGAATATTTTGGAAAATAGTGCTTTTTCATGTGCACACTTTTTGCTTTCTGCAAGGCGGGGCTAACTGCTATTGCGTTGTATTACAGCAAGGTGATTGACAGGTCTGCTTCAAAGACTCTTTTATATATAGACAGTGCAATACGAAGGACAGATACTAACTTTTATGAACTCTTTAATAATATTATATAAGAATTAGATTTCAATGTGCAATTTTAGCTGCAACAAATAATACTGTCAAGTCACTGAATGAAAATATTTTATCCGAAATTATTCCAGGAGAATTGAAAATAGTTTATTCATCAGACCAAATTATGCCAGATAGTTGTAATGCTGAAGAATACAACTCTGTAACACCCGAAACACTATAAAGTGTTTTGGGCTCCAGAAAATCTCTGGAGCCTTCAAGGTTTACCTCCGCATAAATTACTATTAAAGGTAAATGCAATTGTAATGATTTTAAGAAACTTAGATATAAAAATGGAATTTGCAGTGGTACAAGACTAAGTGTAGTAGAAATAAGGAAGAAATGTTTGGTTTGTGAAAACGTCGCAGGTGACAGAGCTGGATCAAAAGCATATATTCCACAGATTCAAACGAAGGGAAATATAACTTCATTTTTAAACGAACACAGTTTCCTGTGAAACTGGCTTTTAGTGAAAATAAACAAAAGTCAAAGTCAAACATTATCTAAGGTTGGTGTTGACTTAACATAACCATGTTTTTCGCATGGACAATTGTATGTTGCATTAAGTAGAGTGAAGGCAGCTCAAAATCTTTGTATTACCAGAAAACGAATCAAAAACAATAAAAAAATTGGACAAGAAAAGTTTATAATCAAATATATAAATGATGGTTTTGTTATTAATTTGTTTTTAGATAATAAAATAATATAATTTTTGTACATCTTTAGAACCAGTGAATAAAGGGATAGTCCATACAACTATCCCTTTATTCACAGTAGTAACTTTCCCTTAATGTCACACAGCTCCAAAAAAATATATATATATTAAAGGGAGTGTTCCCCCCATTAAAAAAATTAAAATATAAAAACATATAATTCAGATTTGTGTGACATAAGTCAGAGGGGAGTGAAGTGACCTTCTGACTTCTTTCCCAAATATTTGTTTGGTCCTCAAACTTTTTTTTGTCAAAAAAAGTGTTTATTTCTGATATTAAACATTTATCATAAATTACAAAATGTAAAAAACTGAAATAAACCTTTTTTTGACATGACAAATCTATGATTTCCTGGTATTTCTTCTCAGGATTATTCTTTATGGTTACAAAAACTTCCAAAATGTATTTCTCAATTTGTCTTGAGTGGTAATACATGTATAATAAACCATGGATTTCATATGATCCCACACAAAGTAATCCAAGGGTGCAAATTCTGGTGATACCGATGGCCTTTTTTTTAGAGGGACCATTGCAGCAAATCCATTGGTTATTTAAAGTCAGAAACATCACCTTAAAAGTGGATTGGTGCATAAAGCACATCCCCTGCCAATTTTTAAGGGGTCTTTCAACGGTTCCCACAAATTATTAGGCAGAAAATATTGTTATGCCATTCCTGAAAGTTTTACTTGTAAGAAATAAGGCCCAACAAGACTGTTCCCAAGAACACTACATGAAGCATAAAATTAAAAAAGCATGTTGATACTCATACCTTAAACATTAAAGAGAAAGGTATGGCTGTTTTTAGAGTTGAGAAGTCCATAAAATACATTATTCATGGTTCGGGCACACATTCGCTACTAGAAATCATCTATCAGGTGATGAGAAAGCCAGGAAGCTTCGAAATTACTGTTCTAATGGTGTCTTAGATTTAAATTTATAGCTAATTTTCATTTTCTACTGATGCAATGTGATTTAAAAGGTTAGCAACTAATCATCTAAAATAATGACAGTAACTATGACTAAGGTTTTCTGATTACATGCCCTCGGTCATTAGGGGGAGCAAAGACAACCCTGTGAATAAAACTGAATATAGTAAAGCATAGGAATTTGTATCAAGTGTGTGGGTATATGAAACCGAAGGCATCTTCAATTAGTGTTGTTTATTAGAGACGTTTCCCAAACTTTTTGAGTTATGCAGTCTATAGCCTTATCTGCAAAATATTTAATTTTAAAAATAAATTCTCATGGTGGAATAGCTCCTTAATGTATAGCCGTGTGGTTAATTCAGCATTTTGGTTAGAATTTGATATTAATAAAAAAAAAAGTAAACGACAACAAACAAAAAATGAAAATATCTTTATTTTACCTGAATTGTAGAAAATTTACCACCTTTTAAAACCTCCACATTTTTATAACAATCACAACAAAAACAGGTTAATCATCTAGGATAATGACAGTAACTATGGCTAAGGTTTTCTAATTACATGAACAATTATTATTGTGAGCACAGTTTTTACCTGTGCCTTACATAATAATTATATGTACAGTTATTTGCACACAAAATGAATGATGCAGTTTCTTACGACTATGATAGTCAAATGGGGGTGGCCATGTGATAGAAGACATTCATAACATCCTAATTTACAAAATATGAGTTAGTGTTTCCTAGTATAAACCTTAGGAAATATGTACAACATACTCTATTTCAAACAAAGATCTCTATATACACGGCAGTTCATAAGTCCAGCTTTAGAACTACATTTTGTAGTGGACAAATGTGGCAATAGGGGGAGGGTCTGTTTTTAAGCTTCATATGGACACAACCATATTTACAACTTTTATTGTGAAAAATAGCATTTTTTAACCACATCTTCACAGAGTTTGATTTTGTGAGATGGTTTGTTTGGTGCTCTCGATTGCCTCCCTCCACTCTATGATAGCCAGTATCAAAATTTTTTTTTTCAATAGTGTATAAAATTTTGTTTATCAAAGTAGTTTACATGATATTTATTTTTCTTTTTATGTGGGAGGCAACCAACTAATTCTAACCATAAAAAATATTTTAAATTTTTGTTATTAATAAAAGAGCATATCTATTACTGCATTAGGGAGAAAGATGAACTATGTCTAAGTTGAATTTAAAGATAAGAAAGAATAAATAAATCTACAAATTGCCTACCTAGGAACTAATGTGATTATTTATCATATTAAGATTTGTAACTGCAAAATATGAAAAGAATGATTTAAATAGTACAGACATTAATAAGATGGAAAACATTAATACAAATCTAAAAATTTAAATTAGATGACTATAAGTTTCTAGGCTTACTATAAAAAATAAGTTTATGAGGAAATTGAATTAAAAATATAGTTAGGTTATTTTTTAAACCACACTTATCATAAAGATGGATGCAGCATAACAAGTATGAACTTGTTCTGTCTGTTTACTCTAGGACAAATGGATGTTTTCTTCCGAACATTCCTTGATTAAACAAAAAGAAATAAAATAAAACAATAATATCAGTACCTCACCAGCTAGTGTTATTGGCAAATTTTACGTTTGGGACCTTTGACTGCAGAATGCTTTCTACTTGATAGGATAAAAATGTATTTATGGTAACTTCAGAGGAAAATATCCAAAACTTAATTGGGATTTCTACATTCTGAAGCACTGGGAGAATTCTTCCTATATTATTATTTATTATATACCATATTTTCTTGAATCCCTCTGCATCTTTGAATAGGCCATGCACCTCATTTTTTGAGATGAATGCTAAATAAAAATTTAGCAAATTTATTTTCTTCTAGAAGCTGTTGTTGTTTTGGTTTTTAGGAGCATTAGCAACTAAGGCCATATTGCTCCGGGATATGCGGTGGTCATTCCCTGACCTTTCTGCACCTTCTGTATTTGGTGGTGATGGGCTCGAACCCCGGTCTAATCAAGAAGCATGTGATACGCACTACTGCTCCTTCCCACCTGGCTACGGAGGCACCCTCTTCTAGAAGCACGATTTCTGATTTTTCCTGACTCTCGAATTATTTTCACATTTTGATTAATTGCAAAAGACAGTAATCTGGTGTCTTTAGTACACACATTAAGCAGAAGATATACATAGTACCTTATAGACCAGTGGTTCCCAACTGGTGGTTCATGAACCCCCAGGGGTTTGCACTAAAAATTTTGTAAATGGCATCTGCTGAAATTTACATAGGTATAGTTTTTATTTATTTATTACCTTCATGAGATACTAGGTAGCCACAATATGAGATATAATTAAAACGATGCCTTTACACTATGTACGTAGTTTAATTTTATGGTTTAACTATGGTGTATCTACACCGATATTATATAGTTAATTTAAACCCATATAAAATTATGCTTTGTGCATTTAGTCTTTAAATAGGTATATTTTTGTAAACTATGAAATAGTTTAATATTCATGTGGTTTGGTTGAAAATTTATACAGTGGATTCCGGTTATTTGGGCCACTGGTTAATCGGGGCAAATCTTAAAAAACAGAAACCAATCGAGAAAATAGCCAGGGTTTACTTTGCTTAATTGGGTCAGCATGCCGTTTAATCGGGGCAGGAGACCGCAGCACTGGAGATTACCCTGCGATTGTCTCCAACGGTACTACGTGGTTCGGTCGAAATTCTGGAGGTCACAACCATAAAACAATAAAGACAATTAGCAGTCACCTGTTTATTGGGCTTTTCTGTTAGTGAAATCTATCATAAACTGATAGTAAACTCGATCTTATTGAATTTGTGATAATACCGACAGCTGGAATTCTGTGGGTTATTATGATGAAATGTGTTTACACTTCCATGAAATCTTCAATCATATAAAAAAAATTAATTTTCAGATCTGTTCATTCCTATTTTTAAAGCTTTGTAACTCGTTACTCCGTTCTCACTTGCGCATATTGTGTTACTTGCAATTTGTGTGTGCCGTGTTCTTTGTCATTGATTGCTTATTTTTTTACTGTTTTAAATTTACCCCCCCCCCCCAAAATGTCAACTAGTTCGTATGTACATATTACAGTATGTTTTAATTATTCCGATTATCATGTATATTCTTCCAATTTTCACGTATCATTTAATTTTTTAATTGGTAAGATAATAAAGGGTAAATTTGTGCTTAATATATCTTTGCTTTTATTGCCTGTGAATAATATTCCTCCTATTTTCACTAATTAGAATCGCTGTTTAATAGAATTAAAATTCAATTCACAAATGTTTTTACAATGACTGGCGCTTACTGCACATCGTATAGTGATTTGATTGTACAGTGAACCAATTGTAAAGGGGGGGGGGGGGTTACATTGTATTTTTAACTATTTATGTGAAACTTCGGATAATTGGGGCAGCCGCTTAATCGGGCCAAAATGCACTAGTCCCGATGTGTCCCAAATAACCGGAATGGACTGTATTTAGTTGTGGTTTGAGTCACATGCCCTTACATAGTGAGCAATATCGCTTATAAAAACGTGGTACTGGAAATATTTTATAATAAAAATCCAGAACTATTATACAACTTCAAAGAATATAGGCATAGTGGTTCACGATAAAAATATTACGTTGACGGGTTCGCGAGTCAAAAAAAGTTGGGAACTGCTGTTATAGACAGTGCCTGATTTAGGGAGTCTTGGGCCTTGGCACACAATATTTTATTGTGTGCCAAGGCCCTTGGACCACCAGTAACCCTATTGGTCTGGACCATGAAGCAACTGTGCCAATGTACCTCAGTAAATCCAGCCTTGCTTACTGATTATATTAATATTAGTAAATTAATAAGAGGAGTTTACCTCAATATAGTACGTGGAACACTTCCGTATGATACCCTCCAGAAATTAAAACGGAAAAAACGAAAAAATCGACAACTTACCGGTACATTAAAGTAAAATATAAATAATTAAAGTAAAATATAAATAATTAAATAATCAATTTAACACAATTCAAAATCAATTCAAAACAATTAAAATTCAAATTAATGCAATTAAAAGAATCTAATGAAAATATTCAAAACGATTTTTGAATATTTTCAAAAATCGTTTTGAATATTTTGAATATTTGAATGAGGTAAACTCCTCTTATTAATTTACTACTATATTGAGGTAAACTCCTCTTATTAATTTACTAAGGAAGGAAAATCGTTTTGAATATTTTCGTTAGATTCTTTTAATTGCGTTAATTTGAATTTTAATTGTTTTGAATTGATTTTGAATTGTGTTAAATTGATTATTTAATTATTTATATTTTACTTTAATGTACCGGTAAGTTGTCGATTTTTTCGTTTTTTCCGTTTTAATTT
Organism: Mastigoproctus giganteus; assembly: GCF_048544385.1. Taxonomy (NCBI): domain Eukaryota; kingdom Metazoa; phylum Arthropoda; class Arachnida; order Uropygi; family Thelyphonidae; genus Mastigoproctus; species Mastigoproctus giganteus. Next base: position 218,610,280 of record NC_143580.1, read on the forward strand.
CTGGAGGGTATCATACGGAAGTGTTCCACGTACTATATTGAGGTAAACTCCTCTTATTAATTTACTAATATTATTATCAACGTAGAACATATTGAGTATTTCAGCTCTGATTCATACTATCTGATTATATTAATATAGGGCACCAAACTGAAAGAACTTTGAATTGTATGAAGAGGGCAGATGATTTCTATTGTGTGTAAGAGAAGGTGACAAATGAATGCATTTCATTATCTCACAACCTTCCACTTTCACCAAGCAGTAAACAATATCAGTCTTATTATCTATCTATTTCAGTTTCATTAAAAACCACATGGTCTTGACATTTGAATGTGCTTTGTTAGGAAACAAGAACATTAATTTCTGAAATATTATATAAACAAAATACTTCTTTCAGACAGCCAAATAAAAATGTGAAATTAATAAAAACAGCATTTTTATTCACTTGTCTGGCCTTAGGAGAAATCAAGTTTTGAATTAAATTTGCGAATAAACTGCAGTCAAAATTTTTGGTTCTTAAAAAAAAAAAAAAAAAAGTGCAGTGAGGTAGTCAAGAAAATATGGTAGCAATTTTTTAATATTTTAAATGCTGCATTAAAAATATTGCCAGAGATAATTAATGCGCATTATTAACTACCTGAAAATACAAATGTAATAGAAACATTATTAAATTACTGAATAGTAACAAACACAAATCCGCATCACTCAAATTTCCTGCAATATATTGTTTCTTTCCTATTTGCGATTATAAAAAAAAAAAAAAAAGCTGATTATTTGATATGAATTTGTTTGCTATGACATTTTTAATTTCTTAATGACTTTCATTTAGAAATTACCATATTAAAGCAGCACCTATCATAGAATATGCTAGAAATAAACTTGAAAATGACCAACAAAATTTCCAATTAAGACTATAACACAAGGAATACATCAACTGAGAAAAGACAGTGGCATGATTTGATATAACCTCAGAAAGAAAGGCCTACCCTTTCTAATGGCATTAAGTTTAGTTTAACTCCGATAAGGATTTCCACTGTTTTTTTTTTTTTTTAAACTGTATACACATTATGCTTTTTAGTTTTCGGCAATTTCTTCCAAATTAAATCAATGCATTATACCGAAACAAGCACCTGATATTGCTTGAATATCTAAGACATATTCCCCTCCACTCTCACCCCACTAATACAAACATTGCAACAATTAAATGACATATTGGTATTTAAACTTTCCTTATAATAACATAACAAGTGCAATAACTGATAAGTGTCAGAAAATATAAAGTTTTGGAGATTGACATAACAGTGCCACTGTAGAAATAAAAAGCTAGGCTGATACATAATAAACATAATGATACACAATAATAACTTAGTTACTGCCATTTCAAACATTTGCTAATTCCAGCCTGCCCCTCCTCATGAATAAATAAATAGGTCATATGAAACTGTTTGCTAAAAATGAGCAACAGGGATGGTTGCCAAACTTCATTAGTAATAAATAGAATCTAAACTTTACACAGGTACAGGACTTTTGTTTCAAATATTTTAACCCCGAGTTAGGTTTGCAGGATCGATAAGACCCCTCCCCCCCAACAATATTTCAGCAAATTTGTACTCTTCATCTATTCTGTCCAACAGCCGAAAATCCTAATAGCTGTTTATGAAAATGTTTTCCTTGATTTCTCCAATGAAAATTCCAGAAGTCTCTATTAATTATTTTTTACAATTAGGAAAAATTCAGGAATTAAATTAAACCTAATTATGTGCATGTATTGAGTGGCATCTATAATGTACAATTATTGATAGTGAGCTGGCTTTACTGACACATACTTTCCTTCAATCGTTAACGCTCTCTGGCTTCATGACACTGAAGCATCATCTGGAATAAAACTGTTGACATGCACACTTCATATTTCATGCAGTGGCACTCCTGTTATTGACAGGCTGGAATCCAATTGCATGCATTCATTGAAGTGTGTCGGTTTTTTTATTTGAATTTTGCTCACCAATCAATTTAAAGGCAGTTTTAATTTCAAGAATTAAAAATATATATGTTTTTAATAGAAAAAATGGATTTCCCACAGTTGTATTCAGAAAAGACTGAAAATAAAGGTGGCATAAAAAAAAAAAAAAAAGTGAGCAATTTTTGCTGATTTTTCAAATGTATGCATTGTGGGGTTGAAGTGACCCCAGTGTCTAGAGAAGTAAGAATTCATTGCACCACCAGGGACGGTTTAAATTAAAAGATAAAAGAAGTCACTAAGAGATGAGCACTGCCAAGTGATAGGCAAGATATTGTTTTGCTTCAAGCTTCAAATTTCTTAACATGTTAATTTTTGACATTATTAGAATAAAAACATAATACAAAGGACAAAGCATCCAAAACAATGTACAGGCGATAGTAAACACATGGAATGCACGAATTAGCAAATGTTATGAAATATAAAATAAATAAAAAAAAACTTCAGCACCAACTGTCAGCTCATAATTTCAAATTTTTACTATAGCTATAGAACAGTGATTTGAGAGTGTAGAAGTTAACCATATCTGCTCAATGGTTGAGAATTCACCCAAATGCTTCTTTAAAAGAATAAATAGATCCTTATTATTAATTATACAAATGATAAAAAAAGGCTAAAATAGAGTAGAGATTAACTGAAACAAACTTTGCATGTGTTAAGTTTACTGTTAAACACACACACATATATATATATATATGTATGTATGTATGTATGTATGTGTGTGTGTGTTAAGTTTACTGTTAAACACACACACACACACACACACATATATATATAAACTATTTTATTAAACAGTAAAACTAATGGATTAAGAATGTACCATTCATTTATTCTTAACTAGAGTACAATAAGTGAGATACAACCAAATTTCAATTAGAAAATGGTACATTCCTTTTTCAACTAAACTTTTCTGAATTTTTTTTTTATGATATTTATATTTCAAAAAAAAGAAACAACTGAATTCATTCCTTTCCTATACTAATAATGTTACAAATCAGAGGAGAGTTTAGTTTATGTAACCATAATTAAGAAGTCCATATGAGCTTTATACTGTGATTGTTACAAGCAAATCTAAAGCACTCTTCGAAACACTTATATACACATTTTAACACATATTTATACATGTACTTTTTTTCCCATTTAACGTATAAGCTAGAATTGGTTATTTCAAAACAAAACAATTAAAAAAATACAAACAGTTATTTAAAAAAAAGTGAGTATGTATGCAAAGCAGTTGTTTATCCATTAAGACCTCACACAAATGGCAAGAACAACTAAATAAGGCATTATATAATATGTGCACTCCCAATCCATTTTATATAAATGAATTTATGAAGAACTGCATTCAGATCCAGAGAGAATAAATTAAAATTTAGCATATCCACTATCAAAAAAATAATATGCAATAGAACCCTGACACTTATGCAACTCCTTATTCTAAAATGAAAGGCAATTTAGCACTTTTTATGAAAGAAAATCCCAGAATATTTAATAATTCAAAAGTTAGTTTATATTCCAGTCACAGTTTGAGTACCTATTGGTTGAGAGACCAACTCATTTTTCAAAAATTCAGTGCTTCCTGCATAACAGAAATAATACAAGAAATTTGACTGATAATTGTGACTTTAGATGTTTGTGGGAAGTAGTTTCTCTTGTAGAACCATATCAATGTACCACATGATTGGTATACAGTTTTTACCTTAATAAATCATCATTTTAAATATTCTAACAGATGAGATAACAACAGTCATTTTGGAACTCGAACTTTCTCAATTTTCTATGGAAAATTAAAGTTTACACACTTAAAAATTATACAGACCAGTGATCTCCAATGTAAAACAAATATAAAATGGCTACATTCAACTCTGAAGAAATATGCTCCAAAATGAATTATGAAACAGAGAGAGATCTAATTTATCTGCTGGACCCTTGAGTGATATTTTCAAGAGATGCACTACAGATTTTAAACTACATTTGATTCAGCTTTAGCAAAAAGCTGTTTATTACTTCACCAAGAGTTTTTATATATAAAACTTATTAGTAATAAACGTTATTTTGATTCACTTTCTTCTTTGTTTATTTTACTATTTATTTAATTATATGAAATTATTTATGTATTACAGTAGACTCCTGATTATCTGGGGTGATTGAGAAATATACATTCATGCTTAATCGCAACATTGGATAATTTACAAAAAAAGAAAAACCCATAAATTTGACAAAAAAGGCTACATTATTTATGGATATGTTCACAACCGAGTGGGAAAATTTGGCATAAAATTTAATGCCTCTTCAGTTGAGACTGCAGTTAGAAGGGGTTTTCAGGTGCCCCTTTTAAGTTATTCTGGGTTTTTCAACCAACAGAACATACAAATCAGCCCACGAACATGTACTTGTATAGATGTAGCACACAATGGCACAACGTGGTCTAAATCGCTGAGGTACCTAATATCCTAAAATAACAATGTGCTTAGTTTTAGAAAGATATGAATTAATAATACCTTGTCAGCAAGAGCATCTGTTTGTTGATCCAGTGGTTGAGATAAAATGGGATTCAATGTGGCTGCCACACCCTAGCTAATCCACTTTTGGATAATTAGGAGTCTAATGTATTTAACAGCTGTCTGTATTAATAATATATGAGTCATACATTTTAAAATGAAAAGAGCTTATAAAATAATGAGTTCGGTCGAGTCCTCAGAAAATTCCCAATGGGTCTCCTAATAAAAAGATTGGAAACCTCTGATGCAGAAAAATGATTCTCAGAAATACAATAATGCAGAGCAATTTTACAGAACTCAAAACATAAATTTATAGTATCTGTCTACAATACTACTTTTTATTTGCAAGTGGAATTTATCAAAATAAGAGTACTCGTTCATTAATTATTAATTTATAAAAATAATTAATATTATTATAATCTGCAATAATAATAATAATAATTAGTTTTCCTTTATGGATTACAAAAGAATTTAGCTTCTTCAAAGTAATAAGATATGTAAATATTAGAAGAGTTTCATTAAAGAATTATTATTATTAATGATCATAATATTATTTAAAAATAATTTTTTAAACTTAATAATCATTATTCTATATCACGAGATGTCCATTTTCAGCGACTGCAACTCACTTGTTTTAAATTGTGGTCTGCAGCTGCCTTCAGTTTGAAAAGAAAAAAAAAAAAAAAAAAAAAAAAACAGTACTTATTGAACAATTATAAAGAAATTGTATGCATATATATTAATAATTTTTGGTCTGCGAATAATCTAAAAGATGAGAAGATGATCCATGAAAATTTAGTAAACTGAGGATGGTCGACAATATAAAAGTTTCATAACCACTACCCTAAAATGATTTAGTATCACTCCAAGTTGATAGCAAATATATCATATTTTTTCCAGGAACTTTTTTTTTTTTTTTAAGGAAGTGAAATCCTGGGGGAGGGGAGGAGCCTAGCATATGAAAGGCAACATATCAACCTCAGCTCTATGATGTTTTATTCTTTACCTTTTTTTTTTTTTTTTTGTTTCCTGCTTTAGTCTCAACATATAAGGGAAAATAAAATTACTTATATCAGGAATCCTTTTAACATAGCACATCATGTATTCTATTAAAAATACACCGAGTGTCGTTGGATAAAGCATATCTTCTTATGTAAAAAGAAGAATGACAACTAACAAGAAACTCTATACTGAATTAGATGGAAGAAAAAGAAAAGACAGATTATCAAGCAAATATCTTATAGAATTTTTACAAGTTTAAAATGTAGTGGTATAAATTACAGATTTTAAAACATCCAACTGGAAAATTAGTGATGAGTTATGAAAAACATCTGCACATACATAAACACATACGTACACCTGAGCTATACTTTGAAATACTTTAACAGACAAAAAGCTCCTCCAAAAAAGACATATTTTACATAACAGATGATAAAATTAATTTTCTAAAGTCTGTTGCAGTGAAATGCATACACTGGAGCACCACTTGGACACGATGGCAATTGCATGGCAGACTTGGTAGATTTTTACTAAATACTGTTTGTAACTTATCAGTTTGTGTCATTCTTCAACCATATGGAAGGTACCCACTGTGGCTCTCTTTCCAGGATATTGATTTCTTTTAAAAGTTCATTGTAAGCTTTCTCAATATCTGAATTGATTATCACCATGTCAAAATAATGGCCAAAACTTTCTTCCATTTCTCTGGCTTTCTCAATAATGTCTTTTAGTTCTTCATCTTTTGCACTAGCTCCCATTTTAAGACGGTTCTGTCGAAGTTTTTCGAGAGCTGGAGGAGCCACAAACACAACATATGGCTTGAGGTCAGATGATTTCAGTATCTTTAAGGACTGGGAGGGGAAAAAAATATATATCTGAAATCTCTTTATGTCTTAGAGTAAGATTAGCAAATACAACAGATCAGCAATAGTGAACCATTGGAACATGTCCAACAAGTCTCATGCACAGGAAAATATACCAGTATGAGCCACTCATAAATAATTTATAATACAGTAGACTCTCGTTTTCTGGGATAGATGATAAAAAACAAATCCCAGATAATTGATTTCCCGGTTAATCCAAAAATACAAAAGTCCCTGACATACGTAAGAGATACGTTCCAGGACTTCTTACTTCGTCGAGTTTTACGTAACTTGGGAATGACTAATAACATATTGCTACTATATTATTATTATTATTGACAAATCTGAATTCCGCATGATACTTGTTAATGTTTGGCCATTTTGATACATCCTTATTATAATGATTCCTTAGAGATTTAACAGATGCACCGTTTTCAAACTTTTGAATAATTTCAAGTTTTTGTTTAACGGAAAATGCAACTCTTTTGCGTTTACCCATCATTTTCGTGATTTCTAAACAAAAAAAAAATTTTTTTTTACTAAAAAAAAAATTCCGACATCCCTGACAAATAATGAAACAAAATTTGTCCTTTTGCACTGCAATGGAACACAACAATTGATGCGACACACTAAAACAAACTAAACATTTGGTCTCTCTTTTTTTCCTTTTCTTTTTTGAGCAGCGGGTGTGAAGACAATGGGGATTGCAAGATAATAGGTACACTAATCTCCCAATGATGACTTATAATGACACTTGTTGCTTATTTACGACTTGCAAAATATCTGTTTATACCTATTCTAGTTATTACTTGAATTTTATGATTTCTGGTTTTTTTTTTTTTTTTTTTTTTAAATTTGGAGTCTTGAAGTATTCCAGTTAATCCGATCCCAGTTGTTTGTTATTTGGTTTTTAGGAGCATTAGCAACTAAGGCCATGTTGCTCCGGGGATATACAGTGGTCATTCCCTGACCTTTTCGCATCCTCCGTATTTGGTGGTCACAGGCTCGAATCCCGGTCTAATCAAGAAGCAAGTGCTACGCACTGCTGCTCCTGCCCACCTGGCTACGGAGGCGCCCGGATCCCAGTTAATCCAGAGTCTGCTGTATAAAAAATTTTATTTTTATTTTTATTACTTTTTTTTTTTTTTTTCCCCAATTTTATTTCAAATGTATTTTTTTAAAAAAGGCAAATTTTTTATGGTTTATCAGTCACCATCTAGTTGTGAAACAAAGTAATTTTGTGGAAAATTATGTCACAACAAAGTTCTTGTTAGAAACTTTCAAGTATTCTTACCTTTTTATAACATCAATAAATATGATTTACAGTACTAATATTAATCAATTTTTCCCTATGGTAATTGTTATATTTTCATTTGAGCTTATTTTTGGCACACAGGCTGTAAATGGTTCACCACTGCTGGAATAGACAATCAAATCAATCCTATATGCATTAAGCCAAAATATAATCATACAGCTGCCTTTGACTATATCATATAGTCAAAGGCAGTTAAAGGTTTATAACCAATTTAAATTTAGGAAGACAATTTAAAAGTTGTTTGAAGATAAAACTAAAGCATGGACAACATTATCAATAATAACAAGGCAATACAGACATATATAATAGGCATTTGAAAAGTTTGTGGTCTGAATAAGCAGGGTTAATTTGAGGAGCCTAGTAACATATTACTTTCTGACATAGTCTCCTCTGGAATCAATAAACTTTTCCCCCAATGCTGCAATGCATTGATTCCAGCTGCAAAGAAAGTTTGCTATTGGGCCTCCAGGATTGAATCCACTGCTGCAAGACACTGTCAGTGGGAAAAGGGATGCTGGCCAGGTATTTTTTCAAATTAGAAAATAGGTGAAACCCAATGGTGCTAGATCTGATAAATATAACAGATGGTCCAAGATTTCAAAGCTGCACTCATGCACTGCAGCCATGGCAATGACAGACTTGTGAGCAGGAGTGTTGTGGCGGAACATGGCTGCTTTGCTTAGTTTTCCCTCGGAATTTGTCATTAATGTTTTCACACAAACACCTCACAAGGTGTGCATAATAATATGCTCCTGTGATCCTCTGGCCATTCTGAAAGTAATCCACTAGCAACACTCCATCAGCATCCAAAAAAAAAAAAAAAAAAAAAAACCCAATGCCATCACCTTTTCAGCAGAAGGAATCAACTTGAATTTCTTTGTGTGTGTGTGGAGGGGGGGGGAGCTGTGTTTCCACTGTTTGAAATGTTGCTTTGTCTCTGACTGAAAGTGATGGCCCCATATCTCATCCAGGGTCACAAATCTTGCAAGGAAATTTGTGAATCTGTTGAAAACAATACAAATGTTCACTTGACAATGCTTGTGCATTTTTGATCTGCTGTCAACAACTTTAGGAACCATCATTCTGACACCTATTTCACAGCAAGAACCCCTCTTATATATGTTCAAATGAGATGCTCATGATGCTGGAAATGTACCAAATTGTCATTCGTCAATCACTTATCATCAGATCGTGCCCACTGTCAACAACTTCTGGAGTGATAGACATTGCAGGTCTTCCATAGCATAGGTCATCTTCCAAGCTTTCTTCCCCTTATTTAAATTCTGCTGCACACTTCTTAACTATGGAATAGGAAGGGGTATTCCTCCCAATGTTGTAACCATATCCTCATGAATTGCCTTTAGCATTAGTTTGTTTCTTTTTTCCCAAATATTGGATGACTGCATGGTGGTGGATTTTGTCCATCTTTCCTCATTCACACAACTTTGTTGATTCTGGGACCTGTAATTAAAAAAATGTTATTGAAACTGCATGAAACTTGGTGGGTAACTGTTTAAAGAGTTATACATTAAGTACAGAAATTTTTAACACTACCTTTTCATACTCAGCCCATGAACTTTTCAAATGTTCCTCATAAAACAGGACAGTATATTGGTGCCTATTCTATCACAATTATTATAATTAGTGTAGTAGGGGATTTATTATAATTAGTGTAATTATAATTAGTAAAATTTATTATACTAATTTATTATAATTAGTATAATTTATTACAATTATTATAATTAGTGTAGTAGGGGATTTATTACTGTTGTAATAAACCCTCTACTACTCTGTTACTGTTGAGGGTTTATTACTGATTTATTACTGTTGGTATGGTTGTTTTACTTTTATATGTGGTATACAGCCCCTATGATACATCTCCCCCCCCAACTTTTTTTACAACTATAGAACTGGTTACAAAAGCTGTTGCATGCAGTAGCAGATGGCCCATCACGGAACTACTCAATCTGAAAAAATAATAAATAAAAAAAATCATTTTACCAATACAGTCAGTCCTTGTATAGCACAATAGTTGTGTTCCTAGAAACCCTCATGCAATGTAAAATCGTGCAATATAAATAACAGGCCCAATGAGAAAAATAGGATTAGGTGCCGACCACTCAAGATTGACCACACATTTGTAACCAAAACATTATCAAACACAATAAATAATCGTAATAAAATACTTACGTAATAAAATATTGCTAATGCTTTTGCTTCTATTGAAACTTGTTCTTTGTTTGATTTTCTGTCCAAACAGATGACAGCCGTTCCATCTCTGCCAATTCTTTGTCTTGATCTAATGAATTTTGTTACACTTTGCATTCTTTCTAATCCTCTGCATTGCCTCATTTAGGCCTGTAGAATGTGCAATATCACATGTTCTTTTATTTCGCTCAAAGTGTTTCACAATTTCATATTTTTTCTCTATCGACAGAGACGAACTAGCCATACCAGGGAAACCCCTGATGGGCCGGAGGCCAGTGTGATTTTGGCCATAAACACTAGTATGAGGCACTGGCAGACTGGGTCACTAGTATTGATCCAGTCCGCCTCTGTCTATCAATATTGCTTTTCTTTTTCTCTCTGAATCTGTAGTGTTTTCACCAGGATGCTTCTTTTTTACACCTTTTAAGTATTTTACTCATTTTAGGAAATAAAGCACAATTACAAAATGAGGAGGCACGCTTGATACACATAAACAAAGCTGCATGCTTGTGTAGCAACTGAACAAACAACACCGTAAAGGCAGAGACACACTATTAACACCTCACTAACTCACATTTTACTAAAGCACATTTCTGAAGGTCACTACCATAAAACAATAAAAACAATTTCCAGTTGCGTTTCTGCTAGTGGAATCTGTTATAAACGGGTAGTAAACTTGATCTAATTGCATTTGCGACAATACCGATAGCTGGAATTGTGTGGGTTTTTACTTTATTATGGTGAAATGTGTTTCTCCTACACAGATATAAAAAACAAATACATTTTCAGAATCTTCTCTTCATTCCTATTGTGTTGCATTCAGTTGGGATGATTCCGCATGTGACTGCCATTTCTTGTAAACCCAAAGGCAAATTGTGCATAATCGAATTCAGTTCGTGTTATACGAGGACTGACTAATACCCAGTGGCGTAGCTATGGGGGGGGGGGGCGGTCCGTCCCGGGTGGCACTTTTCACGTGAGACACAATTTTATTTTTCAATGATTCTTTTATTTATGTTAACTTAGTAATTTTTATTACTTAATTAATAATTAGTTTTTAACAACTATACTTACAATTAAAATAAATAAAATATAAATATAACAAAACCGTTTCATTCAATTTATAATAATTATAATTCAAATTCTTAAAAATAAAACACATGGCACAGCGATTTGTTTATTCCTTATACCGTGGTGGCTGTGTCTCAGCAGTAGAGAAAGTTTTACTTCAAAAATAAAAACAGTGTTTTAATTTATTTCCCTATACATTGTTTTGACTTTTTGTAGTATTTTTGGTGTGTATTGAGAGGGGTGGCAAAAGCTCTAGCTACAGTATTGCTGATACCAATTAGTCAGTACTAGTTGGGCAGTTATTGTAATACCAGTAACTGCCCAACCAGTCTCATGTGTATCACCCTGCATTTTAGTAGCATGTGTGAAGAATTAACAGATTACAAAGATGATGCTTTTGTAATTAGCATTTTTGATTATTAATTTTTATAGCTCACTCACCTGAGGGTGAAGATTGAGCACACAAATTTTGCTTGAATTAACTACACTTCTAATTGCATCTAGGCTGGTTCCATAGTAATTCTTTTCATATTCCCCATGTTCAACAAATCTGCCCTCTACAATATCCGATTCAAACTGCGAGCGTGTAATAAAATGGTAATCTACTCCATCAACTTCTGTGTCTTTTCGAGACCTACTTGTATCTGCAAAGAAATTTTAAAAATAATTACTAAACAAAAATATGAAAACAATTTGTAGTTGAAAAATTTCAATACTAACATATGTTCATCTAAAATGGTTCTTCAACTGACAGAGGTGTGTGTGTGTGTGTGTGTGTGTGTGTGTGCATGCGCATTTGATTTGTTTAAATATTATATGCTATAGTCAAAGGCAGTTGTATAGAAATTTTCGTTAACGAGAGGCAAAATTAAGGAAGAAATTAGGACAGAACTAGAAGTTCTGTTCTTAAAACCCTAACAGTTCAAAATGTAATATTTAATAGAAGGAAAGTAAAAAGTATATCCCTACTATATAAAATATCTTATATTATAGATAATTATATAAATGATTATATATTTATTTGAAAGATATATATCTTTTAATTAAATATCAATCAATTTCTACAAATCTTTTAGCAGTATCTCTTTAAAGAATGAGCTAGATATTGAAAAGTTAAATGGATGTGCTTGTTTCAACAAAGTTAATATTCCATTTCCACTTTATCATAATCAGAATTTCATATTCTTTTTATTTTCAATGAGCATTCTACTGCTACAAGAATGGCTTCTTTCAACAAAAGAATTCTGTAGTTCTTTGGCAAAATAAATCTCTCAATAATTTCATTTGTATCAGTACAGAATCATTCATTTATATAAAATTACTTCTATTTTCCCTTGGGATAGGTTGGGTATTGAATCTCCTGGACATTTGATAACTTTAATCAATGATTCAGTTAAATTCATTACTCACTAGCCACTGCTACTATACCAAATTTTGACTTTCAAGGTTACTTAATAACTGAACTCACATTTCTGTAATGACTTGACTAAATTGAATCAGACAAAAATCTCATTTTGTTCATCACTAAAAACCTTGTTTTTAGTGATGAACAATAAAGACCTTGTGCCTTTAAATGAACTCATTCTATTGCTAATATGTCCTCACTGAGGCCCAACAATGCAAAGAAAACATTTACAGATAGCTTGTTTTTTTTGTCACAAAAGTTTTTTTTGTGGCAAAATAAAACTTGGCACTTTTTTGAGAAACAAAAGAAGTAGCATATTAGCAGGTATCCATTTTGTTCTTCATTCTTCATGATAAATACATTTCTTTTAAAATACATAACAGTTTAAAAGATATAAAAAACTTAAAGTAGGCCTAATATTATCTAACTGTATAATTAGACCATGATTAACTTACGAGGAACTGCAGCAGCAAAACGTTCTGTGTCTTCCATAAGCCGCTGTCGAAGTTCATGTCGACCAATATTAGGAGGACCGATAAGAACAATTGGTCGCTTTCTGTTGGCACGTGGATAATATAATGCTACTTCTTCATAAGTGAGAATTTGGTCTTGATCAAGATCTAGAACATAAAATTTTTAGAGTAAATAAATTTTGAACTTCATTTAAACACAATTATTAAACTATTTATATTGATTAACCATACATTCATTTAATGAATGTATGGTTAATTTTGAAAATCAAACATTTTAAAATTTATTTCCATTTTGTAGTCATCAAATAATTGATACATTTGATGACAACAAAATGGAGAAATTACCTATAAATAGATATGTACAATTACAGCAACATTAGTAGTATAATTAAAATTTCAGTATATTAATTTAAAATTAAAATAATTTTTTTAATAGTAGTAAAGTCACAAAACCAGTAACCTTAGGACTTGAGGGTTCTGTGGCTGAAACAGATTCTCAGCACTAGCCCTCTTACTACTATATGATATCGTTATTAATTTGGTATAGGAGGTTATTCGAAATTGTGATGCATTTCAAAGTTGCTACCAGTCCCTGATTAATGATTAAAGTTTTATATTTTATTGGATTTGAAAATATATCTACAATGAAATCCAAAGTTGCACTGGGCATGCTGAACTGGGAATAGCTGGTCTAATTCAAAAAGACTGTCATTACAACAAAATTGAATGGAACTATAATGAAAATTCTCTATTGCATAGTATATACTGTATATATGTCACCTTTAAGTTTTACATTTCTGTTCACTTCCCCAAAAATTGCATATGGAATTATTGGGAATTCACATACCTCAAGTCATGCTATGGGTGCACATGTAGGCCTGACGTAGCCGAGTGGTCAGGAGAGAGAGTGCATAGCACATGTTCCTTGAGTGGACTGGAGTTTCTGTGACTACTAAATACGAGGAATATTTGTATTGACGATTTATCGTAAACTCTACTAACTTGGTTGTCGTGCCAAAGTATAAACAGAAAATTTAATTTGATTTTAATCCATTGTGCACACTACTGAAACCAAAATACACTCAGCACTAGTCATACAAAACACGATTTCTGAACACAGATGCCGAAAAAGGTGACTTCCTTAAAGTAACCACGTGTATACACTTAGTATGAGAGAGTTAATGTGCTACAGGAAAAAAAAAAAAAAAAAAAATTCTAACTATTCAGGCTATATGAAATATTTCTCAATTTCTTGCACATAATAACAAAGAATGCTGAGTTTCACTTTTCCCACTATATGTGAGGCGCCTCCGTAGCCAGGTGGGAAGGAGCAGCAGTGCGTAGCACACGCTTCTTGATTAGACCGGGGTTCGAGCCCGTCACCACCAAATACGGAGGATGCGGAAAGGTCAAGGAATGACCACCGCATATCCCGGAGCAATATGGCCTTAGTTGCTAATGCTACTAAAAACCAAATAACAATAACAAACCCACTATATGTAGCTCGATGTTTACTGTACATTAAAACAAGAGCTGTATTATGTATAATTGTAGTTACCTGCTAAAGAAAACATCCATATTTTAGGACAGTGGTGGGCAACCTCCGGCCGGTGAACATGCATAATCTGGTCCATGGTCGTTTTCAAAAAATATATATATTTTTGAATTAATGGACTTTCTGAGGTAAATTTCAAAAAATATTCAGCACATTGCTATGACAAATATTGATCCAGATATCGATTCACTGATAAAAATAAACAGTATCAAATCACTCATTAATTATTATAAAAATAAAATATTGCAATTTTTGTTACTGGAATTGCATTTTTGTAATTTTATTTTGAATTTGTATTTCGCTTTATTTATATATGCATATATGTATATGTTTGTATAAATATTACAATAAATAACATATTTTTTCATTATACAACATTTTAATAATCCTAAAAATCGTGGAAATGTAAAAAAATTGGCCCACGTGTACCTCACAGACATTTTTTTATTTGGCCCGCCATTCGTAATAATGTTCTTGTTTATACTATGGCACAACCACCAGGTCAATGGGGTTTACAATAAATCATCAATACAAATGATAATCGTATTTAGCAGTCACGGGCTTGAACCCCAGTCCACTCAAAGGCAGGCGCCTCCGCAGCCAGGTGGGAAGGAGCAGCAGTGCATAGCACATGCTTCTTGATTGGACCGGGGTTCGAGCCCATCACCACCGAATACGGAGGATGCGGAAAGGTCAGGGAATGACCACCGCATATCCCAGAGCAATATGGCCTTAGTTGCTAATGCTCCTAAAAACCAAATAACAAACCACTCAAAGGGGTGTGCTAGTGCACTCATGCTCCTGACCACTCGGCTACATCAGGCAAGGTTGCCCACCCCTGTTTTAGGATATTACAGGCAACCCCTGTATAACACAGTACTTCGACAGCTGACCAGGCTATCCAGGTGGGTAAAGTGCCTGCCTGGCAACCCAAAGGTCGCGGGTTCGAATCCCGCCTCGGGCTTGGATCAGAGTAAAATGCAAAAACTTTGGGAGGTGCATTATGGCCACAAAAGCCGATGTGCCAACAACTAACAAAAAAACAAACAAACTTCAACATAGTTTCGCTCTAACACGGTTTGAGAATTGCAGCAATCCTTGCACAACACAGTACTTATATAATACGGTTTCACTCTTAACACAGTTTGAGAATTGCAGAAATCTCGCATAACACAGTATTTTTGAACTTTTGTGCTGGGAAAACCCTTTATGTTAGATGTAATTTTCAACATTTCCATTCCTTTTTGTGAATCCCTGCTGTTGACTCGCTAGTCGTTATCACTTTCATATTTTTCTAAAGCACATTTCTGGAGGTCACTACCATAAAACAATAAAAACAATTTGCACTTTACGGTTTATTGGGCTTTTCTGTTAGTGTAATCAATTATAAATGGTAGTAAACTGGATCTTCTTGCATTTGTTATAGTACCAATAGCTGGAATTCTATGGGTTTTCGTGTTATTGTGGTGAAATGTGTTTCCTCTTCCATGAAATATTCAATCATAAAAAACAAATAAATTTTCAGAAACTCATTACTCCATATCTCACTTGTGTGTATCATGTTTGTTGCAACTTGTGTGTGCCGTGTTCTCTGTTATTAATTGCTTATCATTTTTACTGTTTTAAATTTTACAACCAAAAAAAAAAGAAGTTAGTGAACAGAAATATCAATTAGTATGTATATATTACAGTATGTATTAATTAAGCTATGTACGTAAGCGTAAATTTATTTATTTTGTTAACTGGAAAATATTCAGATTTTCACGTATCATTTAACTTGTTAATTGGTAAGGTAATAAAGTTAAATTTGTGCTTTATATCTTTAAAGCAAGGGTCCACTGTACTTTGTTGGGAGAGCCCTAGGTTAGGCTCTGTGCTATTGAACTTGTGCTTGTTTGAGACCATAAAAAATTGTGACTTCGAAGTGTGCAGATTGTGACAGAGAGCAGGAGGTACACAAAATCTAGATGCTGCAGCAGAGATTGTGCTTAGCAGCAATGAAGAGGAAGAAAATTAAATGAAAGTACATTATCTGATATATAAGTATCACAGTTTGTAAGGTAAGATGTTTGATCAGTTATTACTATTTAAGTTATTACTACTATAAAAATAAAGTTGAAATATTAAGTTATTACTACTATAAAAATAAAGTTGAAATATTAAGTTATTACTATTATAAAAATAAAGTTTTGACAGTTATTAAAAAAAAAAAAAGTGTATTTTTGTTAGCTTTTGGAAAGTAACCCCCCTTTTTGTACTGGTTCTTAGTCCCGTATAACACAGTTTCACATTACACAGATTTTGTAGAAACCAAACTACCGTGTTATATGAGGGTTACCTGTATTTGTTTTTTAATGCTTGTAATCGATGCAAAATGGTAACATTCCTCTCTTTTAGCATTGTCACTTACTCAAGTGAACTTTATAACTTAGCACAAACTGTTCTGCTAGTCAAAGACTGTTTGTGTGAATCAGTGACCAGTTTAACTTATATAAATGGCCGAGAGGGAAAAGATAGCAAATATCCAGTGTGTGGATATAGCAGGTAAAACATATGTTTGATTAAGAGTGTCAAATTTTTACCTTGGTTGTGTGAAATTAAATTATTTTTTGTGTGTGCAAATTAAGTTGCTATTTACAGGAGGGATTAATCACAGAAACTGCTTCAGGAGCTTCTTGTGTTCAGTACTACTTTGCTAAGCCAAGTTAAAAGATGAAAGATAGAGATTTTGTTGCACAGCTTTCAAATTGGAAAATTCTAAGTCTGCAAATGTGCAAATATTTTTTTATGCTTTTTTTTTTTTTTTTTAAGAGTACAGTTGCATGTGATCTTTTTCCTTTCATGAAATTTTGATGGTTAACCTCTTCAATAAATACTGCATTATTTACATGCAAAAAAAAAAAAAATAAAAAAAAATAAAATAAAAAATAATTCTGCACAATGAAGGTAAAATTTCACAACTGTAATCAAACAATTTTCAAGCTATTTTAAAATGACACCAAATTAGTCACCGGCTCATGCAAATGCTTATGGCAATCCTACAAAACTAATTTGCAAGAGTGCAGCTTGCTCTAAGTTACACAGGTCACTACGTAAGTAACAAACAGAAGACTGGAAGTGACTGTCCAAGAACAAGTTCAGGGGGCAGCATTTTCCTGTTTGCAACTGGGCAGTAATTCTTGACATGGCCTTGGTTTCTAGTGTACTGACAACAACAGATAAATTACTCTAGGTTGAGTGATTTAAGGCATGATGGCAACTTCAAGCCTGTTGAAAATTAGTTTGGAAATAACAAGACCTGGAAATATTTTTATAGTCAGAAAACATTTCTTAAGACATCAAAGTTAAAATTTAGTTTACTTTCCTTCACAATGTGAATAAATTTTATAACAGAAGGATAAGAACCACACTAACCTTCTTTATTTCCACTGCTTAAAGCTTTCTTCTTTTTCTTCTTATGATGTTTTTTGGCACATAGGAATTTTCCTTTCATATAAAAAAATTAATGATTTAATTTATTAAACATTTATTTTTATTAAATAAATCATACCATTATTTAAAAAGTATCATTTTTATTTGTCTCCTTCTCACAAATGATTATAGATATACAAATGATTATGGATACATAAATGTTTTTCATCTGTTATAAAATTATCAAAATGGTACAAACACAAAAGAATTCTGAATGTCGACAAACAGCTTCCCACGTCATAAATAACACTGCAGAACATTTATTTTCTACTTAGTGTAAAGCTGATTTTGATGTATTTTTATGCCCTGCTTACAAAAATGTTAGTGAAAAGGTTCTAAGAAAGAAAGTTTAATAAAGGCATTTTTCTACAGAAAGTATTTTAATTAGTTTATTGGTAAAATCAAAGGGTAATTAATAAAATTAGACTGAAAACAGTCGTAATGACCAAATAAAAGTGGCTACTTTTTGAATTTCAATGTCAAAATCCATCTGAAATTCAAAATGCAGCCAATTTTAGTTAGTTATTGGGATATTTTGTGTCTATCTAATTATGCCAACCATTCTTTGCATAACAATAAACTAATTAAAATGGACAAGTGTCTTTATTAAACTTTTTTTACTTAGTAGTGCCACATAGCAGGTGGTTGATTGCTGGAATAAACTTCCATCTGTTGTGAAAGTTGACAGCTTAAACAAATTCAAGGCAAAATTCAAAACAAATAAACTTAAACAAATTCAAAACGTTCCCATTTCACCTATCCATTTCCCAATAGATAGGTGAAATGGGAACGTTTTCTTTTTTCTTTTTGGCTGATGCTGTATAAGCTTGCTTTCTTGCATCACATGCCACTACTAATGCTAATGATGTCCTTTTCATAATTTTTTTGAAAAAAAAAAAAAAAAAAATTAAAATGTTGCATCTCACAAGGTTCAGCTTGGAACATGTCAGGCATATATGCTATCGATTAATACAATGACAAACATCAGTCAGTATTTGTAGTATCACACACTCATTGGTCAAAAACCCTCATGTTTTATCTAGTCAGCTATCTTATGGCTTCTTACCCAGTGTTATTTGCTAGTTTCATTGCTGATTAGTTTCACACTCACACTCTCACTAACAATTTAATGCTGTATGATTTATTTAACTCTGAAACAAAAAAAAAAAAAAAGGTTTTTTTTTTTTTTTTTTTTTTTTTAAGATTTCAGAGTTATTAAGGTAATTAATTTAGGCATGTTAAATAATACATTTCACATGACTAAGAACCACATTTATTCACTGAAAAATCCTCATTCTATTTCACAAGACCAGTGCTGAGTGACATTTAGCAAATAAGTATGGGCAAATATTCTGGTGATCAGCTGAATGGACTGTGTGTACATTACAAGAACATCTGATAAAGCAGCTGATGTACCAAAAATTTCTGGAACAAGTATTTCCATGATGCAAGGAGAGACATTGTGCAAATTGACCATGGAGACCAATTTTACAAACTACATTAAAAGATTTCCTGGTGAGGAATGAGAAATATTTCGACTGAAAATTGCCAATACCAAGTGGAAAGTTTGCAGCTTATACTATCTGATGTATTCAAAAGTGAATACATCAAATAGTATAAGTGAACCACATCATAACAAAAATTAATCTTTATTGCTGCTAAGTAACATATACCCTACTATTGCCTGCATACTTTTAAACATGTTTCTTCTTTTACACAGGGTGCCTCGCAGCCCGTGACCACCAAATACGGAGGATGCGGAAAGGTCAGGGAATGACCACCGCATATCCCCAGAGCAATATGGCCTTAGTTGCTAATGCTCCTAAAAACCAAATAACAACAACAATCTTTTACACTGAAAATTGCCAAAACCTGGTGGAAAGTTCGCATTCAAACCTGATTCAGTAAGAAGATAGTAGTAGTAGTAGTAGTAGTAGTGGCACTTGATGCAAGAAAGCAAGTGTAGGAGCTTATGCAGCATCAGCCAAAAAAAAAAAAAAAAAAAAATCACACCATACCCTCCAATTGCCTGTCCAGTTCCTCCTTAAATTTATTTAACCTATCAACTTCCACGACAGATGGAAGTTTGTTCCAGCAATTAACCACCCGCTGGCTAAAGGCAAATTTCCGCACATCTATTCTACATCTATCCTTTCTTAATTTGAACTTATGTCCCCGTAGGTTCGTATTCTGAACAAGTGGGAGGATCCCATCAGAATTCAGCGTGCTCAACCCATTCAAGGCCTTATAGACCTCAATCAGATCACCGCGCAGGTGCCTGATTAGTCTCCAGCCACTGCAATTTGCAGAACTTAAGCCTCTCTTGGTAAGAGGATCCCTTCATTCCCCTCACCAATCGTGTTGCTCTTCTCTGTACACGCTCAAGCAAATCTACATCCTTCCTAAAATGAGGCCTCCAGACCTGTACACAGTACTCAAGGCGTGGCCTGACCATTGCCTTATACAGAGGGACAATCACCTCCTTTTCCCTGCTAGCAAAATTCCTATATATCATTGACAAAACCCCATGACCTGCCCTAGTAGCCTGTCTACATTGCTCAGAAAACTTCATATCTGACTGCACAATTACTCCCAGGTCTTTTTCATTTTCTACCACCTTAAGTGTAGTACCACACAGTTGGTACGTTTCTCTGGGGTTACTTCTACCCATATGCAGTACTTTGCATTTGTCAAGGTTAAACTTCAGTTGCCACTTCTTAGCCCATCTGCCCAAATTATCTAGATCCTGTTGCAGTAGCACACTGCCATTACTGTCATTAACAACCCTGCCAACCTTCGTGTCATCTGCAAACTTCGACATTAAGCCTGATATACCTTCATCAATATCATTGATAAATATACAAAACAACAGTGGACCCAACACCGAACCCTGTGGGACTCCACTAATAACATTAGTCCACGAAGAGCAGCACCCATTGATTACCACCCTCTGTCTTCTCCCACTTAACCATCCTTTTATCCATTGTAGCAACTTACCCTTAATACCATTCTGCTCCAATTTGTACAGTAGTCTTCCATGCGCAACAGTGTCAAAAGCTTTCCTGAAATCCAAGTATATGATATCAAAATTATTTTTTGCATCCAGTTCCTTTGTGACCACATCATAATAACCAATCAAATTTGTCAGACAAGACTTTCCCTTAACAAACCCATGCTGTGTCTGAATTATTGCTGCAGTCTTGTCTAGATGATCCTGCAATGCATCTTTAACCAGTGACTCCATTATTTTACCCGGAACAGAAGTTAAACTAACTGGTCTGTAATTATTCGTGTCACCCTTCGAACCTCCTTTGTGAATTGGGGATACATTTGCACATCTCCAGTCCGTGGGAACCTCCCCTGAATCCAAGGATGCTCTCATAATTATGGCTAAGGGTTTGCTTAGTTGCTTTGCCGCCTCCTTTAATATAACTGGATAGATCCCATCCGCCCCAGGTGCCTTTCTTATGTTTAACTTCAACAATTTCTCCTCCACTTTGCTCTCAGTTATTACAAAATCATTAAGCACACTGCTACAATTTGATAACCTTCTTCCATCTTCAAACTGTAATGATTCCTCACGTGTGAATGTAGATGCAAAATACTCATTCAGTTTGTTTGCTATCTGAGCAGGATCATCAACAGTCGAACCATCGATGTCAAGTGGACCAATCATATTCAGCCCCTTCCTTTTAGAGTTTATATAAGTAAAGAAATCCTTGCTGTTTTTCTTAGCATCTTTTGCCAAAGATTTCTCGTAATCCGCCTTTGCCTGCCGAACCTCCTTTGTGACCTGATTACAGACTAGCTTATATCTGCTACAGGCTTCTGCGTCGCCTGATAATTTATATGCATCCCATGCATTTTTCTTCTCTGTCACGAGTCTCATTAGTTCATTTGATAACCATTTAGGCCTAAACCTTGAACAATATTTCTTCATCGGTATGAAAAGTCTAGTAGCTTCCACGATTAATTCCTTGAATGCTTCCCACTTAGAATTTACTGTTTGTAACATCGTCAGTCGATCCCACTGTACAGAATTTAAAAACTGTCTGAGACCACTGTACTCCCCTTTACGGAAGCAAAAACCCTTTCCTTTACCCCTGACGGTAGTTACCTCTTTGAGTAAATCCCACTTCAGCACACTGTGATCACTGCCACCTAGTGGTTCCTTTATCTGCAAATTCTTAATACACGAATGATCACTGCTGATAACCAGATCAAGAGTATTACTTTCTCTGGTTGCCTCTCGAACATGCTGCTGCAGAAAACAATCATCCAATAAATCCACAAAAGTCTGACTAGTGTGTGAGTGACCAACCCACAAGTTCCAGTCAATATCTGGGAAGTTAAAATCCCCCATTATAAGACATTCTGATTTGCTGGCCCACTCTATTTCTCTGTACAATTGTTCATTGTACTCATTCGAGTCATTAGGCCTATAACACACTCCTACTCTTATACCCCCAATAGTGCGAACAAGATTTCCATCTTGTTTGCACTATTGGGGGGTTTCTAAAAGCTTCCGGTAGGATATAAGTGGGAAATACTGCAAATAAAGTTTCGAATGGATGCAACAACAAAATACGGTATATGTTAATCCATAACATGGGTATTGATTAAAGTATTATATTGAGTGTTCACAAATGTAGACAATAAATTTCTTACTTAATTTTTTTTAACAATTTCAACATATTCTTCAGCAGTAATCTAGATTTGCTCCCAGCTGAAACTAGTATGAATTATTCAAGATTTACAAATATCATCCACTTGAACTGCACATAACAGCATTTCTTGTCAGTAAATGTTTTCTGATGTTAATAATTTTGATAATGTAGTGTATTTAGAGCATTTCGTTAATCTTGTAAGAAAAAGAAACTGATATTCAAAAATGCAAGATGTTCTGGTTTGAACAGAAGTGCTGCCACTGGAATAGCTGGTTTAAAGCACTGATATTATGCATATATAAGTAATTGCATATGACTGTAAAATAAAGTGTACTGTATATTTCTAAACAACATTACATTATACTTTTTTATTTCAGTGGTAAAAGTCAGACAAGAGAGTAAATTGTGCTATGACATTGTTTTTGTGCAATTAGGCATATTATTATAATATGTCATAATGTGAAATTCTGATTAAAGTTGTCCATAAAACTGAATTAAATTTTCCCAAAAAGTCACATTTAGCCCAATCAATTTATTTAGTCACATGGAGATATCATCCGTAGTCTAACTTGAAACCTTTTTTTTCCCCAATCGGGAACCAAAGTAGAAGTCCTAGCACTATTCAATATTAACAGATGAAATGTTACACAAAACAAAGAAACTTTTATGGGAATTTTCATTTCAGTTTCTAAGGAAAAACTTTGGAAAGAAAATATGCTACAGCTGCACACAGAGGAAGCAAGGTGAGTAAATGAACTTCAAGCTTACCATTATTTATATTTCCATTATGTATAGACTTCAGGATTGAAAAGAGTTTTAGTCACTATTAGTGACTGTACATATATAATTTAAACCAGGGTGTGTATTTTGAATGAGAGGATTTTTACAAATTAGCAAATTTCCTTATCCTTTAGCCATATGGGCAACGTTGTTACTACTGATGGAAACATATGAGATGGCTATGTGGAGAGGTTCTGAAGCAGAATTTTTTTATATAGTACATTATCTGAGTTCTCTGGATGGTACTAGAGGTGCAGTGTATATGCAGTGCACATTTAGTCCTCAGTGCAATGCAATGCAATGCACTGGTTGCTCCCTACAAAAACGGAGTGGCCCGTAAATTCCCCGATGTTCTTATGACTGAAAACAAATGAAAATGTGTAGCCAAAAGTACAACAAAATATATCATTCCTCGTGCTCTCAGAGGCTGCTTTTATTATTTTTTTTTTAATGTGACTTAAATGAGATTTTGGGGATTTCTGTAAGTAGTTCCCCCCCACCCCCACCCCACCAAATTATTTCTCTGGAATCGCATGACAAAATGTCATGAATCCAGTGCCCCAAAATCAAATATTGCAACATAGCTCACAAGGGTTTTTCTACACTACTGGATAGTACTATAAATAATTTTATTAACACATGCAGTAAGATATAATAGATCTTTATAAATGTACTAAAATTTGAATTTCACAAATTCAAATGACATTCATAGAGTAATGGACGTCATAAACATAAAAATTCAATTTTTGTTTAGTTTAGTTTCTTGTCAGTGCACATCAGATGTTTCAATAGGGTGTTGTTATTGTAGCAGGGTTTTTAGAGTGTCAGCGACTAAGACCATATTGCTCTGTATATACTGTCTGTAAATTCGATAGAATGCAGTCATAGTTCATTGTTATACTCTCTCTCTCTCTCTCTCTCTCTCTCTCTCTCTCTGTTTTCCTTCTCATGAAGTGAAGCAAAACAGTACAGAGAAAGAGAGAGAGAGAGAAAAAAAGAGAGAGCACAACAGAATACTTAGAATAGGAACCTCAAAATCACTGATCACTTGTTAGAAATAACAAATAATATGAAAGTTTCCAAAACACTTATGCAAGTCAAATTCAAGAAAATGCATTTTTTTTTTAAATCACAAGCTTACCTTTCTTTGTTTTAACTCTGTTATTCGTTTCTCCAATCACTGATTGTTTCATGGCTTCTCGTCTGCATAAACAAAATAATTACACTTCAGTTAACAAATACCAAACATAGTGTAATTTAGTTAAGATTTGAATGCAATTAAGAATGAAAAGTTATATTTCAAGGGGAAAAACTATAGAGAGTGACTTTAAAGAAAAATTCACAGAGGAATTTATTTATTTTTTCTTCTTGGCTATGGAACCGAAAACTACAAACACTTTATGACAAAAACTTCAAAACTACACCCTAAAGTACATAATTCTATAAAACCGAAGATATGGTCTAGCAATGGTAGACCATATCTTCAGTATTGTACACTAGTTATGGAAGCCTCATTTTATGGACTTGCTTCATAAAGTACAAAAGAAGAGAAAATATGATTAGTTATGAGTGAAAAGAGTTATTTTTACAGAACCAGCCTCCAGTTCTGCAAGGTGCAATGTTTGGAAGCTAGGTCATCTGACTGAAGTATTTAAGGTAATTAAAGTGTTTGTTAAACTAAACACTGAAGGCATCATTTCTCTATCTCAGACAAGGACACGAGATTTAATTAAGAGAGGATAGTAGTAGTAGTAGTAGTGGCATGTGATGCAAGAAAGCAAGTGTATGAGCTTATGCAGCATCAGCCAAAAAAAAAAAAAAAAAAATCACACCATTCCCTCCAAATGCCTGTCCAGTTCCTCCTTAAATTTATTCAACCTATCAACTTCCACAACGACAGATGGAAGTTTGTTCCAGCAATTAACCACCCGCTGGCTAAAGGCAAATTTCCGCACATCTAGTCTACATCTGTCCTTTCTTAATTTGAATTTATGTCCCCTTAGGTTCGTAATCTGAACAAGTGGAAGGATCCCATCAGAATTCAGCATGCTCAACCCATTCAAGGCCTTATATACCTCAATCAGATCACCGCGCAGGTGCCTAGTCTCCAGCCACTGCAATTTGCAGAACTTAAGCCTTTCTTGGTAAGAGGATCCCTTCATTCCCCTCACCAGTCTTGTTGCCCTTCTCTGTACACGCTCAAGTAAATCTACATCCTTCCTAAAATGAGGCCTCCAGACCTGTACGCAGTACTCAAGGCGTGGCCTGACCATTGCCTTATACAGAGGGACAATCACCGCCTTCTCCCTGCTAGAAAAATTCCTATATATCATTGACAAAACCCCATGACCTGCCCTGGCAGCCTGTCTGCATTGCTCAGAAAACTTCATATCTGACTGCACAATTACTCCCAGGTCTTTTTCATTTTCTATCACCTTAAGTGTAGTACCACACAGTTGGTACGTTTCTCTGGGGTTACTTCTACCCATATGCAGTACTTTGCATTTGTCAAGGTTAAACTTCAGTTGCCATTTCTTAGCCCATCTGCCCAAATTATCTAGATCCTGTTGCAGTAGCAACACTGCCATTACTGTCATTAACAACTAATATGAGAAAATTTGCCTCTGGCCATAGAATAATTAGATACTGGAACAAACACCTACCTAACTTCATGGAACTTTATACAAAAGGAGTATTGGACAAATACTTAGATGGTATAGATAAAAAGAAATGAACGAAGATCACATTCAGTATGTTTTTACTAAATGTGCAAACATAATACATTTATTAAATACTTACTGTTGTTGGAAACTTTTACTAGGAACAAGGCCAGCCAACGTTTGTTCATCTTCCCCCTCTCGGAAGGCTTGCCACCAGTTAGGATCTTCCTGACTAATAACATGTAGAATATCACCTTTTTGAAAAGAAATCCCCAACTCGCGGCATGGTATATATAAGTCATCATCAGGATTATAGTCAAAATGAGCTTTCATGTGCATCTAGACATTAAATTAAATAATAAATTTTCAGAATCATTCTGCTAGTTAATAAAGAAATTCTTAAAACAACTGAAATGTGGGTTCCTTGCTTTCTAACTGTATATTTAAAATATAAAAATATCTGTTTGCAATAGTCTTAAAATATCTTTAAAACACAAGCATATAACATGCAGTGCAATAAGTATTGTTAAATTAGTATGCCACATGGTAACAGAGACATTCATCATCTGATAGAGGACCAATAAGTCTCAAACCAGCTGTTAAATTGGTGGTGCCTTGAGCTTTAGACAAATAGCAAACTGACTTTTTCTTGATCTTATTTTTATGAAATGATATTAGCAATTTTGGCCAACTTGTGGATAAGCATAAGCTTCAGCCTTGATGCTAAAAGTTGGTCTCTATCACAAGAGGGACCAAAGCGTCCCCAAGGTGGGACTGAAGGCAGATATACATATAATTTTTAAACTAGTTAATCCTTTGAAATAGTTTAAGAACTGTTTTAAAATATAACCTCAGAATAAAATAGTTTTCACATAATAAAACTTCAACAGCACATATTTGGTGTAATGCATTTAATGCAATTTAAATTTAATCAACTAATATTAAATTAGTTAAGAAATATAAAAACCAAAAGCAACTCTTCTTACCACAGTGTCCCTTGAAATTCCTTTGCTCTGTTCATATTGTGAAGGAATAATAAGAAATGTTAGTGTGCCTGACATTGTGGCCTGGAAGGCAATAAAAACATAACCTAACATAAATAATTTACATGGAATAAAAATTTAAATTTTAATGCTGCATTTTGTATAGTAACATTATACAAAATTTGTAGGTTTATGTTCTAATTACATTAAATAATTTCTGTGATATAATATCCATCCTCTTTTGCATTCTAGGGTGCGTGAGAGTGGAAAGTTTGCATGAAATGCATGATAATATATATTGCACTCCTTACTTCACTATATTACCATTATCTATACTGTTCTGTGTGGGAAAAGATAAAAATTACACTGCTACAAAAAATATAAAAAGGAAGTTGCCAAAAAAAAAAAGATTTCCCACCTTCTCCCCCCCAACACACAGAAACAAAATATTTGGAGAGGGTAGTAACCTTCATACTTTTAGATAATAATTACAAAAAAAAAAAAAAAAACAGGGGTCCAAACTTTGTCATTAAAAAGAGGATCACCATAAGTTAAGGATTCAACAGCTTTTTAACACTACTTTTCATACTATGGAAACATGCTTCATTAATTATGCTTGCATTATTATGCTTGCATTCAACTCTGTAAGGGCACATACACTGTCATAGTGCATACAAATGTGCATTCTTTCTTATTTTGACTTGGTTGCACAGTATTAGAGTAAACTGTCAAATATCAAAAAGAATTTTAAAAAATTTATTCAAAAATTTATACAAAATGGTTAGTATCAATAAGACCAAATGATGCAAGAAAGTGAACTTTTTATGCATCAGCCAGAATAAAATAATGATTTACAATAATTAAATTATTTCACTATTATATATGACATTAAAGGAATTGTAAAACTTCAACAAGTAGTACTGAAGGGGTGCCAAATGCCACCTTCGTGCCAGCAAAAATCAAAAAAATTAAAATCAAGCTATCAAAAAAATAATAATAAAAAAAAATAAAATATAAAGCAGATAAGCTGTTTGTTTGTTATTTGGTTTTTAGGAGCATTAGCAACTAAGGCCATATTGCTCCGGGGATATGCAGTGGTCATTCCCTGACCTTTCCGCATCCTCCGTATTTGGTGGTGACGGGTTCGAACCCCGGTCTAATCAAGAAGCGTGTGTGCTACGCACTGCTGCTCCTTCCCACCTGGCTACGGAGGCGCCTAGCAGATAAGCAAGGGCATGCACTCACCCAAGCATACACAGAGACATGGTCATCTCTTGATTAAAGAATGGCACAACTGCTGACAGAAACAAGCAAAGAAACCCTCTCCCCAAAACACCAACCCAACAGGTGAATACAGTTCACAGGGCCAATGCCTCCTTAATGAAGTCACTGTAGTTCCCCCCCTAAACTTTCTGTGTTTTTCTTCTTAACCTGGTAGTGGTGGTGGTCCCCAAAATGTAGCAAGGACAGTGGCAGGTCATCTGAACGGTGACCAGCTTTCTTTTAAATTTCTGGAAAATGTTTTGGGTTTTTTTTTGCATCCTGGTTGGCGATTAGTAATATTTCATATTTTCGTAATGGATTGCAATATTTATTTTATGCAATTTTTTATTAAATCAATATTTTATTAGAAAATAATAAATTTTTAATTATTTTTTTTAAATAAAAACACTAAAAAAAAATTTAAAACACAAAATTTTTTTTAATTTTTGCAATTTATTACACCTTTTATTTTCAAAAAAATATATATTAATCCTGATGAAAATTTTTTAAAAAATGTTTTAGACATACAATACAAACATGAATCTATTAAAGTCTTCCATTTTCCAGTTTAAAAGACTGTTAAGCTTTCAAAATTTTAAACAAGTGCACAAGCATAAGTTTCTGTTTATTGTGTGTAAAAATATTTTTAAAAAATAAAAAAATTCAAGTATATATATTAGCATTGTATAAAAAACATTATAGGAATCCTGTTATCTCAAAACTTTACTAGACATGCTGGACACACAACTTATGTGATCAAGACAAGCTAATATTAATGGGTCTCGATCACACAAGTTGTCTGTCCAATGTGTACATATATTAGATGATCAATCGCTTCCATTTAAATTATCTTCAAAATTTATATCAAATCTGGTGTGCTTCAAAGTCTGCGAAATTTGAAACCAAGTATCTTGCTTCCTGCAGTGTTGCAGCAACTATCTGAAGAGAAAGAATATGGGAATAACCCTAGTTTCAAAACTAGGGTGAGACTAAATGTTTATTGAACTAGTGGCAGAGTAATATGAAATTATAAACAAACACAACTCAACTTTGTGACCAGTCAAACATCTGTTCCCCACTCTCCATCAACACTTCTCCTCCTCTTACGTATTTGTTGCTGATTACAATTCTCATATTTGTTGAACATTTTAAATACAAGTTAAATTCTCTATGAATACAAAAAATGCCAAGGACCAAAGTAGAGCTATTACAAATTATACTGTGGAACAATTCTATTTTGAGAGCACTCAGTGCCCTAAATATGTTAATTTACTAAGATCAATTAACATTTGTAAATGTAAGTTCAGCAGGTTTTCATTTCATGCCTTAGCATTTCTAAGACTTGATGTTGTTGTTGTTGTTATTTGGTTTTTAGGAGCATTAGCAACTAAGGCCATATTGCTCCGGGGATATGCGGTGGTCATTCCCTGACCTTTCTGCATCCTCCATATTTGGTGGCTCACGGGCTTGAACCCCAGTCTAATCAAGAAGCGTGTGCTACGCACTGCTGCTCCTGCCCAAGAAGGCGCCTAAGACTTGAAAATGAATCCCAAAGCAGGTTCAAAAGTTTGTCATAGTTGTAAAAGATTTTTGGGTTAAACTAATCTCTTTTGTAGTTATTTCTTACAACTAATAAATAAATGAAGAATTTTGCCCAATATTTGGTGTAAAATTTAATATGTGTATATATTCATTATATTTTTATCATAAAATGCAGAATTAAATTTGTATAAATTTGACAGTGCATTTCATTTTTAATTAATGATTGTAGCAAACACTACTGTATTAGTGTTTGTTGAAAGAGTGGTTCCCAACCATTTTCCTTTCATGACACACTAAGCTTCATTCAATCCTTATGCAGCACATCTGTTCCCCACTCTCCATCAACACTTCTCCTCCTCTTATGTATTTGTTGCTGATTACAATTCTCATATTTGTTGAACATTTTAAATACAAGTTAAATTCTCTATGAATTCAAAAACTTGATAATTTTTATTTAATTTATTTTAAACAATAATCAATAAAAATTTAATATTATGAGAATATTAAATTAATAGTGGGAGACTTATTACATATTAGTATGACGTTTACTTGGATTTATGCACAACATTTGACTCATCCCTCCCCATGAGAGGTTACTGTGCAAACTGGAACATATTGGAATTGCAGAAAAAATTCTTACCTGGATCAAAGGTGACTTTAGAGTAGGCAGCAAATTAATCCAAATTAATCCAAAGAGTAAATTAATATTACTCTTTAGAATGTAGGCTAATGTAGGAAGTGAGGTTCCGTAAGGATCAGTACTGGGACCGCTGTTATTTTTGATTTTTTTTTTTTTAAATGACATTGGCAAAGGAATACAAAGCATAATGTCAAAATTTGTAGATGGTGTGAAGACTGGTATAGTAGTTAATGATCAGCACCAAGTAGTGCTTCTTCAAGATGACTTAGACTTCAAGGATGGTGGGAGTTGAACTAAAAATACCGTTTGGATATGAGTTCTCCAAGCAGTGTATACAGGTGGTAAGGAATGCCCGTGGTGTCTTATGAATGACTTATTGAACACCTGTTTGTATATGTGTGAAGATTATAATCTTTATTGCAACAACATTTGATTGTACCTGGTTACAAGGTTAAACAGTGTTGCATAAGGCAATTGTAAGGCCACACTTGGTATACTGTGTTCAAATATGGAGATTGCATCTTGACATTAAGCTTCTTGAAAGGATCTAAAGATAGGAAATGCTCTCAGTAAGATTGACAAAACATGAGGAAAAACTTCAAATGTGTGGGCTACAGAACTTGGCAGTTAGGCACCTTAGAGGAGAAAGTAAAATGAATGAGCATAAAATTTAATTTTCACTGTTATAAATTATTCCAGAACTAGAGGCCATAAATTCAAATTACAGGGGAAGAGGTTTACACTGGATTCGAGGAAGTTTTCTTTCAGCCAGCAAATTGTTGATTATTGATATAAGTATTTTGGTATTAGCAGCGGCAAGTGATGCAAGAAAGAAGCTTATACAGCATTAGCGGAAAAAAAAAAAAAACCTCCCCTTATCACCTATCCATCTCCACCAACAGTCTGTCTAGTTATTCCTTGGATTCATTCAAACTACTCACTTCCACAACACCAAATGGAGGTTTGTTCTAATAATCAACTATTTGCTGGCTGAAGTTGTTTGGTTTTTAGGAGCATTAGCAACTAAGGCCATATTGCTCCGGATATGCGGTGGTCATTCCCTGACCTTTCCGCATCCTCCGTATTTGGTGGTGATGGGCTCGAACCCCGGTCTAATCTAGAAGCGTGTGCTACACACTGCTGCTTCTTCCCACTTGGCTACGGAGGCACCTATTGGCTGAAGTCAAATTTCCACACATCTATCCTGCCACCATCCTTCCTCAATTTCAATTTATTCCCCCTAATGTGTTAGTTTGAGCAAGAGGAAGGTGCCTAGTTTTTAGATGCTGACATTTGTAGAACTGAAACCTTTCCTGGTAAGGGCATTCTTTTGTTCTCTTCACTAATCTCATTGCTCTTCTCTGCACTCAAGATTCCAAGAGATCCACATCTTTGCAAAAATGAGGCCTCCAGACCTGTATGCAGTACTCAAGATGTGGCCCAACCATTTCCTTGTGCAACAGAATAATCATCACCCCCTTATCCCTGTTGGCAAAATTGCTGTATATCACTGATATAACACCATGAATAATCCTAGCAGCCTATCTGTACTGCTCAGAGAACTCCATGTCTGACTGTGCAATTATCCCCAGGTCTTTTTTCATTCCTCACTACCCTGAATGTGGTACCATACAGTTGGTAAGTTAATCTGGATTATTGCTGTCCATATACAGTACCACACATTTGCCAACGTTAAACTTCAACTGCCATTTCTTAACCCATCTGCATAATTTTTCTAGATCTTATTGCAGCCTGCAACAAGATCTAGAAAAACCAGCCTGCCATCTTTCATCTAGAAAAACTGGCCTGCAACAAGATCTAGAGAAACCAGCCTGCCAACTTTTATAACATCTGAAAACTTATAAATTAAGCCTGATATGGCTTCATTAATGTCATTAATGGGTGCAGCTGAACCCCGGGGAACTCCACTAATAACAGCAGTTCAAGAAAGGCAGTGCTCACTGATAACCACTCTTTGTCTTCTCCCATTCAACCATCCCTTTATTCATAGCTGTAACTTGTCCTTAATGCTACTCCCATTTATACAGCAGTCTTTTACATGCAACAGTATATGAAATCTGAGTATATGATGTCAAAATTATTTTTTGCATCAGCTCCTCCATTACTCCATCATAGTATCCAATCAAATTGGTCACCCAAGATCACTCCTTCACAACAAATCCATGGAGGTTTTCTTTTAGCCAGCAAATTGTTCATTTCTGGAATAAGCTGCCTCCATGGATGTGGAGACTGATATCATGGGGATATTCAAAAGTCAGCTGGAGGTAGTTAAATAGGTAGTTTTATTTTTTATTTACGTATTTTCAATTTTCTCACACACACACACACACACACACACACACACACACACACACACACACACACACACACACACACTTTTTGACAGTTCAGCAAAGGCCTCAGGCTTTTTTTTTTTTTTTTTTTTTAGCATTAGTAGAGGCATTTGATGCAAGAAAGCAAGCTTATGCAACATCAGCCAAAAAAAAAAATAAATAAATAAAAAATAACCACTTCCACTTCACCCCTCTGTTCGTTCGAAATACCTGTCCAGCTGAGATTTAAACTTATTTAGGCTATCAACTTCCACGACAAGGAATGGAAGTCTATTCCAGCAACCAACCAGCCGCTGGCTAAAGGCAAATTTCCTCACGTCTATCCTACATCTGTCTTTCCTCAATTTGAATTTATGCCCTCTCAGGTGATTATTCTTAGCAAGAGGAAGAATCCCATCAGCATTCAGCATGCTCAAACCATTCAAGGCTTTATACACCTCAATCAGATCACCTCGCTGGTGCCTAGTCTCCAGACACTGTAATTTGCAAAACTTAAGCCTTTCTTCGTAAGAGCACCCCTTTGTTCCATTCACTAATCTTGTTGCCCTTCTCTGTACTCGTTCCAGCATCTCTACATCCTTCTTGAAATGAGGCCTCCAGACCTGTATACAGTACTCTAGGTGCGGTCTGACCATTGCCTTATACAAGGGAATAATCACCTCCTTATCCCTGCTAGAAAAATTCCTTTATATCATCGACAATACACCAGCTACTCTTGCAGCCCGTCTGCACTGCTCAGAAAACTTCATATCTGCCTGCACAACCACCCCCCAGGTCCCTTTCATTCTCTACCACCGTCAGTGTAGTACCACAGAGTTGATACGTTGCTCTGGGGTTGCTGTTTCCCATATGTAGTACTTTACATTTGTCAATGTTAAACTTCATTTGCCACCTCTCAGCCCATCTGCTCAACCTTTCCAGATCCTGTTGCAGTAGCATAGTGTCAGCTATGACAACCCTGCCAACCTTCGTATTGTCTGCAAACTTGGACATTAAGCTTGATATACCATCATCAATATCATTTATAAATACAGAAAACAATAATAGACCCAATACTGAACCCTGAGGGACTCCACTAATAACATTAGTCCACGATGAGCAGTGTCCATTGATTACCACTCTCTGTCTTCTCCCCCTCAACCACCCCTTTATCCATAGCAGCAATTTGCCTCCAATGCCACACTGCTCCAATTTGTGCAGCAGTCTTCCATGTGCAACAGTATCAAAAGCCTTTCTAAGATCCAAGTATATAATATCAAAGTTATTCCCTGCATCCAGTTCTTTTGTGACTGCATCATAGTATCCAATCAAATTGGTCAGGCAAGACTTCCCCTTAACAAAACCATGCTGTGTCTGAGCTATAACTGAAGTCTTGTCTAGATGATCCTGCAGTGCTTCTTTAACCAGTGCCTCCATTAATTTTCCAGGAACAGAAGTTAAACTAACAGGTCTATAATTACTTGTGTCGCCCTTTGATCCTCCTTTGTGAATTGGGGTCACATTTGCACATCTCCAGTCCATGGGTACTTCCCCTGAGTCCAAGGAAGCTCTCATAATTATGGCTAAGGGTTTGCTTACTTCCTTTGCTGCCTCCTTTAATATGACTGGATAGATCCCATCCACCCCAGGTGCCTTTCTTGTATTTATCTTCAACAATTTCTCCTCCACTTTACTCTCAGTTATTACAAGATTCTCTAGATTACTGCCAGAGTTGAATACACCTCTGGCATTCCCCTCGCTGAATAACTCCTCATGTGTGAATGTCGATGCAAAATATTCATTCAGTTTGTTAGCTGCCTGAGCAGGATCATCAACAGTTGACCCATCGATATCAAGTGGACCAATCTGATTCATCCCCTTCCTTCTAGAGTTTACATAAGTAAAGAACTCTTTGCTGTTTTTCTTTGCATCCCTTGCCAAAGATTTCTCATAATCTGCCTTCGCCTGCCTAACCTCCTTTGTAACTTGGTTACAGATCAACTTGTATCTATCATAGGCTTCTGTGTCACATGTTAATTTGTATGTATCCCATGCATTTTTCTTCTCTGCCATATGTCTTATTAGTTCATCTGACATCCACTTAGGCCTAAACCTTGAACAATATTTCTTAGTTGGTATGTAAAGCCTAGTAGCTTCCAAGATAAGTTCTTTGAATGCTACCCATTTTGAATTTGCTGTTGGTAACATCATCAGTTGGTCCCACTGTATAGAATTTAAATACTGTCTCAGTCTATCGTAGTCGCCTTTACGAAAGCAACAACCCTTCCCTTTACTCCTAATGGTAGTTACCTCTTTGAATAAATCCCACTTCAGCACACTGTGATCACTGCCACCTAGTGGTTCATTTACCTGCAGATTCTTAATGCATGAAGAATCACTACTGATAATCAAATCAAGAGTATTACTCCCTCTAGTTGCATCCTGAACATGCTGATGTAGAAAACAATCATCCAATAAATCCACAAAAGCCTTGCTAGTGTGTGAGTGACCAGCCCCCAAATTCCAGTCAATATCTGGGAAATTAAAATCCCCCATTATAAGACTCTCTGATTTACTGGCCCACTCTATTTCCCCGTACAGTTTCTTATTATACTCATCAGAGTCATTAGGCCTATAGCACACTCCTACTCTCAATTTTGATCTCCCAATGCTTATGTCACACCAAACTGACTCGACACTGCACTGTCCAGCAATGTCGACTGGCTTCACTTCCTTGGATTTTATGTATTTCTTAACTAATAGCATAACCCCTCCTCCCTTCCTATCCTGTCTATCCTTTCTGTAGACATTGTACTCCCCAAATTCCAGTTCTGCATTCCTTATATCTGTGTGACACCACGTCTCTGAAATCCCCACAATATCTGCCTTTGATGTTTTGAGCAATACCTCAAATTAATCAAATATATTTTCTAAACTCCTAGCATTGGTGTACACGCAAGTATACATGCACCTGTTCTTTTTCTTAGCTATCCTAACACAACCTATGTGTTTATTTGTACCCCAATGATTCCCAGCAGTCTCTGAAATAGCCTGCATCTTATTTTCCAGGCTGCGGCTCATTCCAATAGAAGCAGTGCAAGAATCACTTTCACCTCTGCCAGTGGCTACTGTTAATCTATTAGTCCTTGTATCCCCCCAATCTAGCAGTTTTCCGACCCACCTAACACTGCCTCGATAGCATCAGCAAACATTCTTGCACCCTTTCTATTTAAGTGTATCCAATCCCTGTAGAATCTGTCTCTCCGGTTAACAAGTACAGACCAGGCTGAAAAAAATTCTACCCCTTGAGCCTTGCACAATCCTTCCAGGGCCGAATTGATCGACAGGGCTCTCATCATATACTCCCTCCTATCGTGTCTGGGCAGAATTGCAGACACTTTCAAATTCAACCCTAATTCACGGCTTTTTTTCAACAGTGACCTGTACTTGTTAAGTAATTCCGCCGGTCTCCTACTCTTAATATCATTAGTGCCAAGGTGTACAACTATATCACCTCTTGTGCCCTTAAAGGATGATATCCGCTCTACAACGTCATCAACCTTTGCCCCTGGCAGACATACCCTGGTCCTGTTCCACCTATCCTTTTTACAAAGCATGTTTCCCATTTCCCTGACAATAGAGTCACCAACAACTACTAGTTCCTTTGGGACCAGCGCATTCTGCCTTGGGGGCTGCCGCTGTGTTGCGCGATGACCAAGTGCAAGCTCTGGCATTGGTGTGGGCAGCTGAGAGCTTGATGGGCCCCTCACTTTTAATGCTTCGAGGGCATCCACCCTGTATTTCAAGCTCTCATATAGGCCCATAACAATGCTGAGTTGTCGCCTGATTTCCTTACACTCCTTGCATCGCGCACACACAAAGACATCCCCCATGGCAGTATCATGTCCCGTACCTGACTGCTCCACAAACATCAAGCAATTAGTGCAATTTAATAGGCTGTGATTCAGAGGGCAACTGTCCCCCCCCTCAGTTCTCCCCTGAGCCACAGCACTCCCATTAGCTTGAGCCTT
Source organism: Mastigoproctus giganteus (assembly GCF_048544385.1). Classification (NCBI taxonomy): domain Eukaryota; kingdom Metazoa; phylum Arthropoda; class Arachnida; order Uropygi; family Thelyphonidae; genus Mastigoproctus; species Mastigoproctus giganteus. Next base: position 218,647,054 of record NC_143580.1, read on the forward strand.
TTGCTTTGCTGCTCTGGTCAGAGTCATGATTTCGATTTAATTTCAATAAAATTTCAATTTGAGTACAAAATTAAAACCCTAAACTTATATCTCAACACAGTTATAACGCTATATTTATGTTTCAGTATCGAGTGTTATCTACGAAATCCCTTTATATAACTTCCGTATCAAGTTAAGTATTAATTATTTATTTTTTACTAATTATTTATGTTACATAACCCAAGTCGTTATATGTATAGTTAAAAGTACAATTTAACTGACAATGAAGTTCAACAAGATTAATTATCTGATTAATTGACAATATTATGTACTATACTATACTATTTTAAGCTTATGCTATCTATTTCGAGATATTTTGTATCGCGTAACAATGGCGGCTATTTAAAAACGGTAAACACGTGGATTTGATACCCTTTCCGATACTAAGTAATACCTACAAAATCTCTATCTAGTTACTTTAATCTAAGTATCGTAAATAAGAATATAAAACTACTCTAGAAAATAAGTTAATATGCCAATTTAAGCTAATAAAACAGAAAAAACTTCTCTGTTCCAGGAGCGGCAAAAATGTACATCCGCACAGGATACTCTTGTTCTCGAACCCGCTTCTTTGTATCATATGCCAATACTAACAACACAATTATTATTGTTATTATTATTAGCCACATATGGTGCATGGAAGCCTGAGGCTTATGCTGCACCAGCCAAAAAAAAAAAAAAAATTCCTGAGTTACCCTGAGAGAGAGAGAGAGAGAGAGAGAGAGAGAGAGAGAGAGAGAGAGAGAGAGAGAGAGAGAGAGAGAGTCAGAAGTAGAACGGAATCACCAAGAAAGAGAAGAATGATATCCAACTCAATCTAACAAGATTGAATTTACTGAGAAGCAGGGAAACACTTGCTGTAGGTTTCCAAGATCACATGATCCTGGAAAAACCCTGTAGCAGGATAATGCTTATAATATCCAGATCTATCTACTATTATAATTACAGTAGATAGATCTGGAAATCTTCCTTTCAATTTTGCATGACTTTTTGACTTGAGTGTTTCAAGGCTGAAAATGCAGTCTCATGTAGGAAGCTGAGAAAAGCAGCAGAACATCAAAACCCTTTCCAAATATTGAAGGATATTTTTCCACTGATAGCTAAAATTCAGACAAAGTAAAATCATGAAATTTCATTTTAAATGCTATGTGATAAGATAGCTTGGTAAGTTTTCCATTTTTACAAAGCTAGCGTTTTATGCACTTTTGAGATCTGTGAAAGAACATGTAGATGAATGTGAGTGGATGTAACCATCCACTCATATTTTTTTGTAGAAATAGATGGAAAGTGATCAAAGCACACTGAAGAGTAGACACTGTGCAACAATAAATTCTTTCAGATGCCATTCTGTTTATATAACTTCCTTTTCTTTATCAAACTTTTACATTTTAAATACAATTATAACAAAAAATCAAGGATAATAATGTTTCTGCACTACTGAGGGTAGTAGAAGCGTGAGACTGTGGACACAATCTCGCACTTCTACTGTAACTGTAGGAGGCTGATCGGTGATCCTAAATTTGTCTTTCTCTTTGCATAATACCAATATAACAAAGTAAAAAAATCCCAGGAATAAACCCAGACCCACTACTAGCTCTAGGAAATATGGCTAGCACCATCTATGATTTCCAGAAATAGCTAATTTCAGTATATTCAACAATAAACTATATTGAGTTATGACAATCATGGGCTATACCAGTAGTTTTCGACCTGGGTGCCACAACAACATTTCAGGGGTGCCACGTAATTTGGGTTTAAGTTACTTAAACTTATTTTTTTTTTAAATTTATATATTTCTTTCATTATAAAAAGGTGTACAGTATCTATTTAATTTTGTGGTGATCTATAATTTATGTTTATTTAGTACCTCTATATAAGGAATAAAAAATTATTTTATATATATATATATATATACAGTTGTGCCCGTATCTGCTGATTCAGTTACCCATGGTTAACCACAGAAAAAAAAACGAAAAAACTTAACACGTACTACTTGCGTGTCCAATATGATGTTTCCCTTTATTTTTTACAATGTCACGTATGGTTTGGTCACCAACATTATAATGATTCTTTAGATATTTAACAGATGCACTGTTTTCAAACTATCGAATAATTTCAAGTTTTTGTTTAATTTGAAAGCACAACTCTTGCGTTTGTCCATCATTTTCGCGATTTCTAAAAGAAAAAAAAAATAATAATAAAATCCAATATCCCTGACATAAATAATGAAACAAAATTTGTCCTTTTGCGGTGTGACGGAACACAACAATCGATGTAACACACTAAATCAAACTAACATTTGGTCTATCTTTTTTTTGTTTTGAGCGGTAGGTTTGAAAACAGCGAGGGTTGCAAGATAATAGGTACATTAATCTCCCAATGACGACTTATAACGCTGGTTCTTGTTGCTTATTTACAACTTGCAAAATATCTGTTTATACCTATTCTAGTTATTACTGAAGGAAAAAAAAATAGATACGTACAATGATAACCCAGTTTAATGTAATATAATAAAATATATAATAATAAGTAGCAGGCAGTCGCTTTCAAGACTAACGAGTCTCTTTTTCAATTGAATTTAAATACAACGGATAAGTGCAATAAGCTGAGTGAGGCACGTTATTCATTTACTATTGTTGTTGCACGGACGTGCGCTGTTTTTTACTCCACTGATCATCTAGCATTAAAACGGTTGTCTCTAGGATGGGTGTAGGTGCCTTTGTGGTGGTTTATTGCCTTTGGATTGTTTAATATGTTAAGTGACTCTAGCCATAGGCAGTGGCAAAAGTGTCGTGAGTTGTCTACTATTTCAAAGTCACGTTTGGGATCAAGATCGCAGAACAGTCGCATTTAATTTCAATGTAGTCGGCCTTACAAACTGGAGATCTAATATATCGAAATCAGTCCATGCTAATATCATTTTATCCCAATGCCTGAGGATTGTTTCTATTTGCAATAAAAACACAACCTGTTCAGCAAACATAATAGCATTGTACAATAAGTTGATAAATAATAATTTCCCTATCGCTTACCTGAAATACCACTTCAGGAAGGTGATCAATATAATTAATTTCAAAAATTTATTTTTTGAACCCACTGCTTCAATATAATTACCATAATTACGGATTTAGAGCCATGTATATTATGGGCATAGGATACGCTTTGCTTTCTTGGTGTCTTACGGCGGTGTCTTTCTTGGTGTCTTATTAACCTAACCATAATTACGGATTTAGAGCCATGTATATTATGGGCATAGGATACACTTTGCTTTCTTGGTGTCTTACGGCTTAGAAAACTTGTAACCACCGGCCTGCAAATTATAATGTATCATTTATTTTGTTTTATTTTATGTTATTTTATCTTATCTTATTTTATAATCACACTGTATATACTTAAGTTCACGCTAAGATGACATGTAAATTCAGCTCAGGGTCCTACTATAGGAACGAGTTTGCAATCTCGGGCATATCCGAGCTACAACTTATATCTTGTATTGTCTTTAAGCTGTCCTACACTCTTTGTTCTTATTTCTCTGAAATTATTAGGGTAATCCGAGGATGTAGGAGAAACTATTTCTTATTTATACTACTATATTTTCACCTTTATGGAGTTCAGATTCTATTATTCCTACTCTATTAGTTTTTATTCTTACTATCTGCATGTTTCTCTTTGCGTTAACTTAACTTTAATTAATTATTTATTTATTTATTTTTACCATATCCATCACATAGGGGTCACCACATATATACTCACTAGAGGGATTATTATTTCATAACGACTAGTTGTTACATTATGTCCTGGATACGGTAGATATGCTTTATACTTTACATTTATTCTTATTTTAATTATTAAATTATGTTCTCTGTCGGGTCAACGATGTTCAATATATGCTTACATTTATAATATCTTCCTTTTGATTCAAAAAATTTTAACTACCTTTAATTGGTTTAAATTCATATTACTTAATCTGGATTTTTTATATTTTATATATCTTAGCAGATATTGATCATTACAGAAACAGAGAACTCCTTGTCGTTTTTTGCTTTCAGTCTGGATTGTTGGCCCCAGTTGAAATCATCTAGAATGTGGGTAGACAATGATAAGTTATATATATATATATATATATATATATATATATTTTTTTTTTTTTTTTTTTTTTTTAATATATTTATATCCCTTTCATTTCTTTAAATCCAGCTTGGTATTGCCTGTTTGAATTACCTTCTATATTATTATCTTCAATATTATACAAAATATTTTATACACATTATGGTCGTAATGCATAATTGCTCTAGTAACTGCATTGACCCATAAGTATTAGTTACAGCTTGTTACAATTTATTAACTTTCTTTCTTTCTTTCCATATTACGCGCACGCACACACACACGCACGCACGCACGCACGCACGCACACGCACGCACACACACACACACACACACACACACACACACACACACACACACACACACACACACACACACACACACACAGAGAGAGAGAGAGAGAGAGAGAGAGAGAGAGAGAGAGAGAATGATCTAACAGGCAGAAAATTGAGTAGGGATGCTGTTATTAAAAAAAAAAAAGGTCGAAAACCACTGGGCTAAACCATACATCAGCAAAAAACTCAATGATGGGGCTAAATGTGTTAGATTGTTAAATTTTTGTTGCACACCTTTAGGTTTTTGAACACTATATATACAAGGTACTTAAATTTTTAAGTACCTTGTATAATACTTAAAAAATATATATATAATAATTAAGCAGAATTAAAAATGAGTCAGTCATTCTAAATAATTATTGTAAAGTAATTCTAAATAAAGAATGAATCATTCTTCATTCTGCTGTTAAAAACATCAGAAACTTATGAAAAATGAGTTTCTGATGCTGCACATACAGGATCCCTCACAAACAATTAGTATAATGTAGAACAACTTATAACTCACCAGTATATCACAGACATCATTAACTGATTTTCCTCTCATTTCAATACTGTTGATTTCTAATATTTCATCTCCTTCATGAAGTAGACCTGTTTTATAACAAATTGATATATTATTATATTATCTATAACATTTTTAAAATCTGCATAAGCATTCTTATGAAATCGTGCAAAAATTCAATAAAAAGTGGATAAACATTACTGACAGTATTTAAATTAAAGCTGAAAATCAAAATCCGAAACAAGGAAAGTAATTAAAAACCGTAAATTTCAATCACAGTGAATACATACACCTAAGAATTAAATTTTTATTTTTATTTTGAAAGCCAGTTTTATCAGACTAAAACTTTTGTACTTACAATTAGAATTCTATGAATATTGCTTATTTTTTAGGAGCTAATCTATTAATAAAGCAAAATTAGACTTCATTTGGATTTCTTGGGGAATACCTTTGTAATTCAATAGCAATTGCCATCTCTGGTATAGTAACTTATGTGCCATAGTAACTGCCAATTTATCAGATCTGTATGTCAACCAGATATAGTTGCTTATTAAATACAGTTCAAAAATTAATCAGTTCAGGAAAATTTTGAACTCTATATGCTTCTGAATAAATATTTTGTAGACTTATCTGCAAAGCTGTCCCAAAAACTGTTTATAGGACAAAAATAAATTGTAACAGAACTCTTGGAAGAGAGTTTGAGGTGGTAGGCATAGTCCATGCTAATTGTATTTTTGAACAAGTTCTAAAAACATTACAATACTGTGCTAAGACATTCAGGCAAACAGGAGATATTTTGAGATCATGCTTATATTTAAGTTTTTCTCATAAAAGGCAAATAAATAAAACTTGTACTTAGTTCTCTGGTAATCATTAATGCTGTTGTTTTTTTTTTAAACATATAAAAATGAAGTAGTTTTATCTCAGCAGTAAAATGTGTAAGGACTTATGTTTACAAACTTCTTCACTTGATTTTATTTATTTATTTCGTATGATGTGATCAATACACGAAGGAACCAGTTTTTTCTTGCTTCCTTCGTGTATCGTGGCCGGGATATCCAACCAACCGGTTGGTTCGGCACCATCGTGATATCCAGCCCGAGGCGGGAATCGAACCCGCGACCTTTGGGTTACCAGGCAGGCACTTTACCTACCCGGCTAGCCCGGTCGGCTTCACTTGATTATAACCGATGAATGAGTTCTCTTAAATATGTCTCGATTACATAATACTTTGTGTTCACCCTCATCATATGTGCTTTATTTTACTTTTGTGAAGAAAAAAAAAAAAAAGAAATGCTTTTCATCACAGCATAAGAGAACAGCTTAGTGGAGAGCTGCTTAAGGGGCTTACTTCGACCGGGGGGGGGGGGGGGGGTAAATACAGCCACTCTGGAAAAATTACAAAAGTGTGCAATTTAAAAAATTTCAAAAGCATGCAATTTAAAAATTTAAAAATTATAAAAAAAAAAGGAGACAGGCATAATGTCAGTAACTTTTTCCTCTGGAGCATCGTTGCCAGAATCAATATCTTCAGCTGATAAGTACACCGCTGCAGAGGTTGAGGGTTGTGGAGATTTAGACGGGGTCGGCCGCTCAACCTTACGAAAGAACATATTAATGGATGACTGGACGGTGGCCTTTTTATTTTCATCGTAGATTTCTTCATAGCAAGCAAGCATATCATTCATCCCTCTGTTAACTTTTAAGAATCGTTCACTGTCAGGAGCCATCTTCTCAAACCTCGCCATTGCCGACGCAATTTCACAAAATTTGCCATTGCCATCTCTCTGGTGATGATGCATCTCATTTGGTTCACCTTGATCTTCACAAGCATTTTCTTCTTTCACTATCGCTGCCTGCAAGTCAATAAATTCTTCGTTGGATAATTCCTTCTCTTCTTCCTCTATTAACTCCTCCACATCTTTGGTAACAACCTCCAACTGAAGTAGCTCTGCAACCTTTACAATCTTATCTGTAATCTCTTCATATGATTCGTCTTTTTCAAACCCTTCGAAGACGTGGACTATGTGTTTTATGTGCCGTGGGCATATTTTCTTCCATGCGCCATTTAAACAACTTTTAGCAATTTCCAGCCGGGCCTTATTAATGTTTAAGATAGCGTGGTAAATATTGTAAGATTTCCAAAAGTCTCTTAAAGAAAAATTTTTCTCACAGTCTACTGCAGACAATGCCTGAGCAAATGTTGTGCGTAAATAGTATGCTTTTAAATTCGAAATAACACCCTGATCCATAGGTTGGATGAGTGAAGTCGTGTTTGGCAGTAGAAATATGACTGTCACGTTCGAACTGAAATCATCTAGATGCATAGGATGTCCAGGAGCATTATCTCATAAAAGCAATATCTTGAAAGGAACATCGTTGTCTTTGCAATATTTTTCAACCTGGGGAATGCAGCATTTAAACCAATCCTCAAAGAGAGATATTATTTCTCTGGTTCGATCGGAAATGCACGGGTAGGGCGGCTTCACTGATGCCCTTAAATGCACAGGGATTTCCGGAATGGTACACAAGCAGTGGTTTTAATCTGTAATCTCCCGCTACATTAGCCACAAGCAAGGGCATGGCTTTATCTTTTGAAGCCTTGAAACCTAGCATTGTCTTTTTCTCTTTGGCAATGTATGTTCGATCCAGCATTTTTTTCCAATACAGAGAAGTTTCGTCAACGTTAAAAATTTGCTGTGTTGAATAGCTGCCCTCGTCAATATTTTTTCCAACACATCGCAAAATTTCTCTGCAGCTGCAGAATTGGCACTGGCGACTTCACCGCATACTTTAATGTTTTGCAAACCAGCGCGATGCTTGAACCTATTAAACCACCCGTTGCTTGCCACAAACTTGGCTTGGGGTTCAACGTACTTATCCTTAATATCTTCATAAATACTTCTTGCTTTTGCTTGAATGGCCATTGGACTCAGGGGCACTTGCTTCTGAATCTGATTTTCCATCCATATTATTAATAGCTGTTCTATCTTCTGAACACTGTTTTGTGATCACTGTTCATCTTTAGTGCGTTGATCCTTTTACACGTTCTTTTATACGTGCACTGTCCTTTAAAATAGTATTCACTGTTGAAGCAGCAAGACCTAATTCCCTTGCAATAGATGACAAACTTTGTCCTGCTTCATACTTCTTAATCATTTTTATCTTCATTTCTCAATCAATTTTGTTTTGTTTTGTTTCCTGGCACTGCCAGCACTTGCACTTTCCGTTGGTCCCTTTCCCTTCATCATTGTAATATGTAAATAGGAATGAAGAGAAGTTTCTGAAAATTTGTTTTTTATATGATTGAAGATTTCAGTGAAGGGGAACACATTTCAGCATAATACCGTAATGTAAAAACACCCAGAATTCCAGTTATCAGGATTATCGTAAATGCAATAAGATCGAGTTTACTATCAGTTTATAATAGATTGTGCTAACAGAAAAGCCCAATAACCCAGAAAGTGCAAATTGTTTTTATTGTTTTTTGGTTGTGACCTCCAGAAACGTGCTTTAGAAAAATATCACAAAGGCGTTCAAAATTGATTCTTATAACAGGAACACATAACAATGAAAGTGTAGTTCAAGTTCCATTATAAATATGACCTTTTAGAAAGATAAATAGCTTAGTAATATAGCAAATTTTTCAATTTCCAACTACTTGTAACGAATTACAAAAAAAAAAAAAAAAAGCTATTGGGTTCACATTACGATATTTTCACAATACCTACTAATTGTAGGGATAAATATTATAAACATTTATCCCTACAAATGCAAATTACGTTTCCATATTTTTTTCAGTTTGCACCAGCCAGCAAAAACTTATGTAAAGTCGAATTTACGTAATTACATAAGTTGGGGAGTTCCTGTAATTGCTAAACTCAGTTTTAACTTACTTTATAAATCATTCCTGGTCATTTTAGCCACACGTGTGTGTGTGTGTGTGTGTGTGTGTGTGTGTGTGTGTGTGTGTGTGTGTGTGTGTGTGTGTGTGTGTGTGTGTGTGTGTGTGTGTGTGTGTTAAAAATGAATTTTCATTATATAATTATAGAAAGTCTTAAATTAAGTTTTTGCTATTGAAACTTAAATGAATTTTCATTATTTTTTATTCAAGTGATTCTCAAGTGATGAATGATTTTGAAAAATAATGATATACTAATGACATTTACCACTTTTATCGGCTGCTCCTCCTTTCACAATTCTTCCAATAACAACTGCTTCACCTTCATTTCTGACTGTTGCACCCTTAAATAAATAAGAATATAAGAAATTTTTTTATTAAAAAAAAAACACTTTTTCAGATGTTAAGGATACATATTATTACATAGCTATGTATTTTTACATTTGGCCTAAGAGTTTACCCAACATCCAAACATTAATGTCATTAGGTTGCCTCATGAATTTTAATCTAAGCCTTTTATTAACAATTTAGTATTGCTAATATCTAAAACAGGAATTTTTAATCAGCAAGACTCAGCTCCTTAAAAGAGGTGAGACAGGGGTTCAGAGAGGTGAAAAGGCCTCCAAACATATGCTTTTTTTTGGTTTCCCGGTTAATTTTATGTTGTTGTAATACACAAAATGTTGTGTTAAACAACCAGGTCTCTTAAAAATTGAAATTCCTATTATGTATTTAGTTTATAATATTATGCAGTTATTCAACTGCATTTTTCAATAATTATTTGTCACTATGAAACTTTGTTATTATTTGTCACTATGAAACTTTGTTATTATTTATCACTATAAAAATCTGCTAATCAAATTTTAGTGATATTTTCAATAGTGATATGATCTGCCTATCGTTTGATGCAAACTATAAACAGATCATAAGAATTTGAAGAGTCGAGAAGAACTGTAGTTTACAATATCATTTAAGAGGTTAACAAAGGGGATTTGTTTGGAAATGTAATTAAAATTCATCCCAAATTTCATTTGAGACATTTAATGCATATAAGTGTTCAACAGTAGCCCCATGTGCTGTGCCGTAACACATACAGGCAGTTATTCTCAAGCAGTCAATATACGAGTGGTGTAAAAGTAAAGGCAAATGAAATGAACTGCTCAATTCTGTCAGCACGCTGATTGAACCCTGAGCTATTAGCATCAGTGACTCATTTTTGTTTATAGTTTGGTTCACATTTTTATCTGTTTTTGCTTTTTTTGAGGTTAATTTATGTATGCAAAATAAATTCTCAATAAAATTTAGAGTTTTGTTCTGATTTACAGCTCAGCCCAAAAGTAAGTGTTTGCTTTTGGCTACAAATTCCAGACTTTTACTTTTCAACAAATATTTATGAATACAGTGCATTCCAGATAATGGGACCATGGAATATTAGAACCAAATGAGCAGAACCGAATAAAATGCAAAATTGACCCTAATTTACTTCGGGTATTAGGACCAGCATGCAACTTATTCAGACCAGTAGAACCAATTTGGACTAGGGGAAATAGCAAGAAGAAAAGGGTAGCTTGAAAGCACTGTTAGTTCTGTGTGAATTTCCTTGCTGCCATTCATGTGATGTAACCTTGTTTAAAAAAAGGAATTACAGTGAACCCCTGCAAATAGCGGGGGTTACATTCCTGAGAAATGCCGCGAATACCGAAAATGCAAATACTGAGTTATGGCTCCCATAGTAATAAAGGGGTTCCGTTCCAAAGTATGAAATATATAAGAAAAACTAGTCTAAAATTTTGTCTGTGTATGTATTATATGTACCTTCATAATATGACTATGTACATAGACAGTACATAGTGAAATGCATGCATATGGCATCGAAATGAAAATAAGAAACAATTTAATATTAAATGTAATATTTATTAGATATTTCAAACAAATCTTTCAAACCAGCGTCTTTGCTAGCTAAAAAACTTATCCCGCCAGTGCTATCACTAGTTTCGCTAAAGTGTTGATAAACGAGTTTTGCCTTTTCACAAATGATGAGTGAACTTAACGGAATTTTATTTTGAGTTCGGTCTTCTATCCACAGTTTTAAAGCCTTTTCCATTTTTTCTAATTTAACTTCACGAGTTACAGAGCAAATTTTTGAAGCAATTAGCATGTTTTCACGGACACTACGGCGGATTTTTTCTTCCGATTTTTTGATTGATCGTACCCTTGACTCATTGATTTTATAATGTTTTGCCACTGAGGAGACACTTTCACCATTAGAAATTTTGTCTAGTAACTCAATTTTATTCGTTAATGTCATCACCTTCTTTGATCTATTCGTAGCCATATTTTTGTACGGGTTAGAAAGAACTTGTCCACAATAAAGTCACTTTCTTCCATTAACACACTCGAAAAAAAGTCTGTTTTACACTGCAAAACGGTAGATTTATCACTTTTGTAAGCATATCAATTTATAAATTGATAAATTCATTCAATTTATAAGCATATAAATTAAAAGAAAACGACGAAACCTTCCATGACAAGCGCATAACACATACTGAACAAGGATTAGCGAGAAACATACACGCTTGCGATTTTGTCACCCCCCACCCACTGAGCGCTGTTTTGACCATGAAAGATAATTTTAGCCACGCCCATGTTTTTTTATGGCGGAAAATGTTCACGGTGCTTTAAAATCCACATTTTTTTTGGTTTCATTTTATATTAAATCAGCGACCGCGAATACACGAAAAACGGGGGGTTACTGTAATTGGATACTAGGTACATTAATCAAGTACATATTGAATACTTGTGATAGTATAATTGATTAATTTATCCAAAAAAATTCAACTAGACGTGTGGTTCATTCTAAAAAAATTATTTTTTTTGTTTATAAGCAAGATGTCAAAAAGAAAGGATCTGACACTTGCTGAGAAGATTACCTTGCTAGACAAGATCAAAAGCAAACCACCTAACAGCAGTCAATGGCAACTGGCAGAGACACTTAGCAAAAAGAACAACTGTATGTTTAATTAAGCCACAAGATGAACTGCAACATGCATGGGCATCACATGAATGGCAGGAAGGAACTTCACAGAAAAGGAAGTGAGAAGGAAAGAATGGTTCCCCACTGTAACTGGACAAGGTGTACATATCAGTGGCTCAATGTTGAAAAGTAAAGCAGAGGAGTTTGCTAAAAAGCTGGGGTGCAATGATTTTCAAGTGATGGATGGTTGGTTGTCACGGCGGAAAGCTTGACATGAAATTAAGTTCAAGGAAGGACATGGCGAGAAGGGTAGTGCATATTTGTAAGTGCTGACCATTGGAAATCAATGATATTACCCAATTTGCTTCAGCAATTTTCCACTGATGACATTTACAATGTCGACGAAACAGGCTTGCTTTATCATTGCATGCTGGATGGTTCATTGGTCTACAAACACGAAATTTTGGTGGGTTAAAAAAAAAAAGGCTATGGATCGCGTAACTGTGTTATGCTATGCAAACATGTTTGGATCTGATAAGTGGAAGCTTTTGGTGATTGGGAAAAGAGCAAAGCAGCAATGTTGCAAGAGACTTAGACTGGATGGTTTACCAGTTATCTTCCACTCTAATAAAAATGCTTGGGTGACATTCGAGATTTCTGAGCAATGGCTAAAGAATTGGAACGCTGAATTACAGCAGAACTCAATAAAAATTCTGTTGCTTCTTGACAACTGTGCTGCCCACCATCACTTTGATTATCTGAACAACATTCAAATGGAATTCTCACCCAACACAACATCCTTGATACAACCCATGGATATGGATATCATAAAGAATCTGAAGATGACATATCACACAAAGCTGGTTAACTATACTTGAAGCCATTGAAGAAAATCTCTATTCATCAACAGCAAAGGAAATCAGTGCAAAAGTGACCATTTTACAAATGATACAATATGTTGCAGACAGCTGGCAAGAGATCGATTGCAAGACAATTAAAAACTGTTTTGCTCATGTTGGCTTTCAGCATTCAGACAGAGAATGCTGAAACAGCACCAATCGAAACTGAAACTGTGCTGTCAGTGCAGCAAGTTACAAATATGGAGTTGTTTTTCTGTGTCGACAAAAATCTGCAATGTTACGATGAAAATGATCTTAAGGACATTGTTGATCAAATTGAAGAAAAACACCCCAAGATATCTGAAGAGTCGCTAGTGATGAAGATGACATGCCTGAGCGAGTGAAACACAAATATGCAATGAAATATATTGGCAACTTACGACGCTATTTGATGCAGGAAGAAACGAAAACAGTCCCGTGTCTGCATTGGATCAATGCCATGATTTTGTTCATACGAAGTTAGCTGAGAGTGCATGGTGATCAACTTTGGATAAGTTCATAATTAAACATAACTGAACTTTTTTTTTTCATTAATTCTAAGTTTAGTATGTTCTTAATCAGTTCCATTGTAGTTTAATAAATGAGATTTTGCTTTGAACTTATTTTTTTTTTTTTTTTTTGCATTCCCTTAAGCTATGGATAATGCGACTTTTCCCCAGTGTGGTCCCATTATCCGGAATGCACTGTATCTGTTATATTAAGAATTTCAGAATGTTATTTCTCTTGAAAATTATGGCACATTGAATGGGCTCTCTTGAATATAGCGGACAGTAAACATTAATTTTTATAGTTTTAATTATTGAATTCGAATAAAAGACTGAAAATATTTCAAAATATTATAAAATATTATAAATTAGAAATAATTTATTATTTCTAAACTCAATTCTATTTCCAGGTATTAAAGACTATAAAAAGTTTACCATTTTTATATAATAGATATTTTAATTAAATTTATAAATATTTAATTGTATTTATATAAAGGTGGTATTATGTAAGACACCCTTTTATTCTTTAAAACTTTTGATTTTACTTGCGATTAAGGATATTTAAAGCTTCACTTACCAATGGTTCATTTGTTTTGTCTATTCTTACAATTTTTACACTCTCTTCTGTATATTGAGATGCTCGATCTAGAAGTTCTTCATCTGGAGTAACTGTGGGTAAAGCTTGTCTATCTGCAATGCTATCATGGCTATACATTAACCCTTCAAACTCAAACCTAGTTAGAATATCTAGCAGCTCAGCTGCATCCGGTTGACAGCAATCTTGAAGAAGGGTGATTACCTAAATATGTAAATTTCTTTTAAAATTTAACAAAATTCCAGTCAAACTTATTTTAAATTTGTTTTAAAAAAATGAGATTTTAACAAAAATTATTGAACATTAAATTTTTTTTAATTAAAAAAGTTATAAAAAAGTTTCTGAAGAATAATTTTTAGAGGCTATTTTAAAAACAATTTTAGCAAATGTAAAAAATAAGCAGCTGTAGAAAGATTTAAATATCAATAAAGGGGAAAAAAAAAAAAAAAAAAACTTACATCTTGTGTAATATCTTCAGCATCTGTACATAATGGAGAGGGAGGACAGTTAAAGCACCAAACTTCCTGGATTTTGTTGTGAACAGCCAGGAGCTTCTGAAAATCATTATTCCTGAGTAATGAATCTACTAATGAAAGGTTTTCAATCCTATCTTTGCTTTCAAGATGAGAACCTAGCCTTTGGAGAGACTGTAGTAATTCTGGAAAACCTGTGAAGAGATCACAGCACCTTAGCAAAGGTACTGCAATAACACAGTTTCAAATAACTGCTTATATTGCTTTTGTAGCCAGAAAGCACTGAGAATTATAAGGTAGAATGCACAAATACTATAGCATGATTAATCGATCACTTTAACGAAAGCCTTAAACTAATTACAAAAAATGAAAACATTATTTTAATGATTCAAAAAAATAAAATCTGCTTATTTAGACAACCAATATAAAACTTTATGCAATAGACGTCCAGCACAGGTCCATAATCCACTTTTAAGAACTAGTTAATGTGATATATACAAAAGATAAATAATTGTTGCTTTAAATAGAAATTTCAACTGGGTGGGCAAACATTTGGAAGAACCAACTGCTTAGCTGCTGCTTTCTATAGTCACGATCAAACAGGCAATGAGTGGTTAATCAATTTAAGTAATCTGGGCAATGTCCATGATTGTCACTGGGACAGAACCACTAATAATGTAAATAAAAACATTATTTTCCAGATGGCTGTCATTGCCACAAATGTTAAGGACTCTTCATTTTTATGTTTAACTGTTAAATAAAATGATTTCTTGTCATGATTATTACTATTATTTATATAAAATGGTTTCTTCACTTGCTTATTATTATTATTTAATCTTGTGTAATGTTGAATTTTCATGCACTTCACAGTTTTATAATTTTCAAAATGGAAGAGAGACAGATAGTTATTTTTATTTTTATGGTGTTTTTTCATTTATTTTTAACAGAATTAATAAATGTCTCGTTTTATTCTAAATAACGTGTGAAAAAAGCATAATGTTTCTAAATTTTGAATTTTCATTGAAAATTTTAAAAATTAATTTTGTAGGTATTACAATTTCATTTGTGTTATATATATATATATATATATATATGAAAACCTCAAACACAAAAGTGTATTAAAACTTAGTACTTAGTACTATGCATGGAATGAAGGTTGAGAAGATGGAAGAAGAAGATACTTGTTGACATTAGATTTGAACAGGAGAGACTGCTTCTACAGGGATGGGATACACTTAAATAGAAAGGGTGCAAGAATATTTGCTGATGCTATCAAGGCAGTGTTAGGTGGGTCGGAAAACTGCTAGCTTGGGGGGATTCACAGACTAAAAGGTTAAAAGTAGTAGCAGGCAAAGGTGAAGGTGATTCTTGCACAACTTCTGTTAGAATAAGTAGCGACCTGGAGCAACCTGGAGCACGTGAAACAGGTGGGTATATGGGATGTGTCAGGGTAACTAGGAATAGGTGCATGTGTGCTTGCATGTATACCAATGTTAGAAGTATAGTAAATAAATTTGATGAATTTGAAGTGTTGGTCAAGACATCAAAGGTGGATATTGTTGGGATATCAGAGACGTGGTGTCACACTGACATTAGGAATGCAGAATTGGAATTTGGGGAGTACAATGTGTACAGAAAGGATAGACAGGATAGGAAGGGAGGAGGTGTCATGCTGTTAATTAAGAAAAACATAAAATCAAAATAAGTGCATCCAGTTGATATAGATGAACAGTGCACTGTTGAGTCAGTTTGGTGTGACATAAGCACTGCGAAAGCAAAAATAAGAGTAGGAGTGTGTTATAGGCCTAATAACTTGAATGAGTACAATGAACAATTGTACAGAGAAATAGAGTGAGCTAGTAAATCAGAATGTCTTATAATATGGGATTTTAACTTCCCAGATATTGACTGGAACTTGTGGGTTGGTCAACTGACGATGTTACCAAAAATAAATTCTAAGTGGGAAGCATTCAAGGAATTAATCGTGGAAGCTACTAAAAGTTTCATACCTATTAAGAAATATTGTTCAAGGTTTAGGCCTAAATGGTTGTCAAATGAACTAATGAGACTCGTAACAGAGAAGAAAAATGCATGGGATGCATATAAATTATCAAGCGACTCAGAAGCCTATGGCAGATATAAGTTAATCTGTAATCAGGTCACAAAGGAGGTTCGGCAGGCGAAGGCAGATTACGAGAAATCCTTGGCAAAAGATGCTAAGAAAAACAGCAAGGATTTCTTTACTTATATAAACTCTAAAAGGAAGGGGATGATTATGATTGGTCCACTTGACATCGATGGTTCGACTGTTGATGATCCTGCTCAGATAGCAAACAAACTGAATGAGTATTTTGCATCTACATTCACACGTGAGGAATTATTAAAGTTTGAAAATGGCAGAAGGTTATCAAATTATAGCAGGGTGCTTAATGATCTTGTAATAACTGAGAGCAAAGTGGAAGAGAAATTGTTGAAGTTAAACGTAAGAAAAGCACCTGGGGTGGATGGGATCTATCCAGTTATATTAAAGGAGGCGGCAAGGCAACTAAGCAAACCCTTAGCCATAATTATGAGAGCATCCTTGGACTCAGGGGAGGTTCCCACGGACTGGAGATGTGCAAATGTATCCCCAATTCACAAAGGGGGATCGAAGGGTGACACGAGTAATTACAGACCAGTTAGTTTAACTTCTGTTCCGGGTAAAATAATGGAGTCGCTGGTTAAAGATGCATTGCAGGATCATCTAGACAAGACTGCAGCAATAATTCAGACACAGCATGGGTTTGTTAAGGGAAAGTCTTGTCTGACAAATTTGATTGGTTATTATGATGTGGTCACAAAGGAACTGGATGCAAAAAATAATTTTGATATCATATATTTGGATTTCAGGAAAGCTTTTGACACTGTTGCCCATGGAAGACTATTGTACAAATTGGAGCAGAATGGTATTAAGGGTAAGTTGCTACAATGGATAAAAGGATGGTTAAGTGCGAGAAGACAGAGGGTGGTAATCAATGGGTGCTGCTCTTCTTGGACTAATGTTATTAGTGGAGTCCCACAGGGTTCGGTGTTAGGTCCACTGTTGTTTTGTATATTTATCAATGATATTGATGAAGGTATATCAGGCTTAATGTCGAAGTTTGCAGATGATACAAAGGTTGGCAGGGTTGTTAATAACAGTAATGGCAGTCTGCTACTGCAACAGGATCTAGATAATTTGGGCAGATGGGCTAAGAAGTGGCAACTGAAGTTTAACCTTGACAAATGCAAAGTACTGCATATGGGTAGAAATAACCCCAGAGAAACGTACCAACTGTGTGGTACTACACTTAAGGTGGTAGAAAATGAAAAAGACCTGGGAGTAATTGTGCAGTCAGATATGAAGTTCTCTGAGCAATGCAGACAGGCTGCCAGGGCAGGTCATGGGGTTTTGTCAATGATATATAGGAATTTTGCTAGCAGGGAAAAGGAGGTGATTATCCCTCTGTATAAGGCAATGGTCAGGCCACGCCTTGAGTACTGCGTACAGGTCTGGAGACCTCATTTTAGGAAGGATGTAGATTTACTTGAGCGGGTACAGAGAAGGGCAACAAGATTGGTGAGGGGAATGAAGGGATCCTCTTACCAAGAGAGGCTTAACTTCTGCAAATTGCAGTGGCTGGAGACTAGGCACCTACGCGGTGATCTGATTGAGGTATATAAGGCCTTGAATGGATTGAGCACGCTGAATTCTGATGGGATCCTTCCACTTGTTCAGATTACGAACTTAAGCGGGCATAAATTCAAATTAAGAAAAGACAGATGTAGAATAGATGTGCGGAAATTTGCCTTTAGCCAGCGGGTGGTTAATTGCTGGAACAAACTTCCATCTGTCGTTGTGGAAGTTGATAGGTTGAATAAATTTAAGGAGGAACTGGACAGGCATTTGGAGGGAATGGTGTGATTTTTTTTTTTGGCTGATGCTGCATAAGCTCATACATTTGCTTTCTTGCATCACATGCCACTACTACTACTACTCACACACTAGTAAGACTTTTGTGGATTTACTGGATGATTGTTTTCTGCAGCAGCATGTTCGAGAGGCAACCAGAGAGAGTAATACTCTTGATCTGGTTATCAGCAGTGATCATTCGTGTATTAAGAATTTGCAGATAAAGGAACCACTAGGTGGCAGTGATCACAGTGTACTGTTGTGGGATTTATTTAAAGATATAATTACCATCAGGGGTAAAGGAAAGGGTTTTTGCTTCTGTAAAGGTGAGTACAGTGGTCTCAGACAGTTTATAAATTTTGTACAGTGGGATCAACTGACGATGTTACCAACAGTAAATTCTAAGTGGGAAGCATTCGAGGAATTAATCGTGGAAGCTACTAAATGTTTCATACCTATTAAGAAATATTGTTCAAGGTTTAGGCCTAAGTGGTTATCAAATGAACTAATGAAACTCGTGACAGAGCAGAAAAATGCATGGGATGCATATAAATTATCAAGCGACTCAGAAGCCTATGGCAGATATAAGATAGTCTGTAATCAGGTCACAAAGGAGGTTAGGCAGGCAAAGGCAGATTATGAGAAATCTTTGGCAAAGGATGCTAAGGAAAACAGCAAGGATTTCTTTACTTATATAAACTCTAAAAGGAAGGGGATGAATCTGATTGGTCCACTTGATATTGATGGTTCGAATGTTGATGATCCTGCTCAGATAGCACACAAACTGGCACCTCTGTAGCCAGGTGGGCAGGAGCAGCAGTGAGTAGCACCTGCTTCTTGATTAGACCGGGGGTTCGAGCCCGTGACCACCAAATACGGAGGATGCGGAAAGGTCAGGGAATGACCACCGCATATCCCCAGAGCAATATGGCCTTAGTTGCTAATGCTCCTAAAAACCAAATAACAAACAAAACAAACAGCAAACAAACTAAATGAGTATTTTGCACCTACATTCACACGTGAGGAGTTATTAAGGTTTGAAAATGGCAGAAGGTTATCAAATTGTAGCAGGGTGCTTAATGATTTTTAATAACTGAGAGCAAAGTGGAGGAGAAATTGTTGAAGTTAAACATAAGAAAGGCACCTGCGGTGGATGAGATCTATCCAGTTATATTAAAGAAGGTGGCAAAGCAACTAAGCAAACCCTTAGCCATAAGTATGAGAGCATCCTTGGATTCAGGGGAGGTCCCTATGGACTGGAGATGGTGGGGGGGGGAATTCGTCAATCTCTGAAGCCTGCAGTATAGCTGACAGATAATCTTATCTGCTGGTAAATACCGCTATGTGTATTAACAATAACTAAAGGATTAGGCTGATGAAAGCAAAAGGTTTTAACTATAAGGTATATTCAAACAGATACCTGTTGGGAACGTGGCATTTGAAAATTTTGCCTTATATTTTGTATGTGTTACCAAAATCATACAAAATATAACCATGGGGGGGGGGGGGGGGGTAGTTGTTGGTGCATCGGCTTCTGTGGCCATAATGCACCTCCCAAGGTTTTTGGAGTACTTTGATCCAAGCCCGAGGCGGGAGTCGAACCTGCAACCTTTGGGTTGCCAGACAGGCACTTTACCCACCCGGCTAGCCCGGTCGGCGGGAGGTTAAACTACAGCATTGCTTAATCACATGATTTTCGCAAAAGCAGTGATCAGCTCTGTGGCTTGTGGGAGGATATGGAGTATCAGGTGGTACACTATATCCTCCCACAGGTGATACACTACATCCAATTTTCTCTAAACGATGACACAGTAGTTTTAGTTTTCATTTTGGTTTACTAGAGTTACGAACAGAACTTGGAATGAACCATATTTTATTAACGAGTGTTCAGTTTTGTAAAATTTTCTATTTCAATCCTTGGTTCCAAGAGGCTGATTGTCTATTTGGCAACTAACAAACCTCAAGCAAATGACTGTCTAAATTTATTGGAATTAAATGGAGTGTTAAAAACACCCTTCATGCAGCAACCATAATTCTTCCCCAACCCCAGCAGCTATCCAGAAGGGTGGGAGAGAGGGATAAATTATGAGTAACATATCAGCATCACTAGCATTTTATAACTTCAGTCACTACACCTGTCATGAAAATTGGAAATTAAGGAAAGTTTGTTTGTTGTTGTTTTTTATTTGGTTTTTAGGAGCATTAGCAACTAAGGCCATATTGCTCCGGGAATATGTGGTGGTCATTCCCTGACCTTTCCGCATCCTCCGTATTTGGTGGTCATGGGCTCGAACCCCGGTCTAATCAAGAAGCATGTGCTACGCACTGCTGCTCCTGCCCACCTGGCTACAGAGGTGCCCAATTAAGGAAAGAGTGTATAATATAAGGTGAGAGGGAAAATATATACAGCAAGAAGTAAGAAATTTCAAATAATTTAATGAAATGAAAATAGTTTATCCCATTATCCCATAATTATTAAAAACGAAAAAAAAAAAAAATAAAATAAAAATAAATAAACACTTATTCTTTATAGCTAAAACAAAAATGGAGCCTAACTGTTGCTATGCAAGCATGCTCCTTTTAGGGAAGTGACTGACTTATTGTTAAAGAATAAGCTGTTTCATTCCAAAAATTCAAATTTTTTAGGAATTTAGAAGAAAATGTTTTAGACAAAATTACGAGTATTTTGCTTTTTGCCATCTTTTAGCAAAATGATAGCCAATTTTATTTTTTTAATCAATACTCCTACAATTATCAACCCATTTCAACTAAATTTGGTTGACCTTAAGAAGGACCAGGTGTTGTTTGCATTACATATACCATTATTGAATTTTTATTACCATCCATCTTTAAAAAAAAAGGCATTTTTATTTTTGGAATCAACATATCTCTCACAGTTATCAACTTATTAAATTTAGTACAACAGTAGATTTTGGTCACTGCTGCCATCCACAATAGCCACCATTCTGAGAAATAAAATAGTAGTCATTTATAGTTTTGAAAATTACCTGATGATTTTAACTAAGTGTAGTATAATGATAAAGTACTACAGGAAAAGTGGTTACAGGATTACCACTACTTTCCCTATCTTTACACAAAATGACTTTTTTTTTTTTTTTTTTACAGAAATCAAAATGTCTTCTACGGTTCTAATTATCACTTTATTTAATAACAATTAATAACCATTATTAAATAACAAATAAATTAATATTAAGATTCTAATTACATTGATTTTAAATCTTCAGCCACTAAACGAGATGTCACAAAAATATTAAAAACAAACCCAAATTAAAAAAAACATAAAATAATGTATGTAATTTTATGTAAGTTATTTACAAGACCCAGATGAAGTAGAGGTCACCCGGCTAGTTTCAAATAAAAACAAAAGGGAGATGAATATGCAAGCCTATAGCACAACAGATATCATAATGAAAAATGTGAAAAACACTGTATACTACATACTATTTATAGTGTGAATTTAACTTGGAATGGTATTTTGTCTTTCCTGAACTGAATAAGTGCATTTATAAAGACACTATTTGTCTAATTCTATAGCTGCTTGGGAGGTGATTCTTCTAAACATGGATTGTTTCAAATATTAAAAAACAAATTGACCTAACACAAGATATTACATGGTAAGATTTGAAGTGCTACTTTGTAATGTTGACTCATATCTTTCATTTGGTAATACAGCCTAATATCCCTACCCCTGAGATAGGGATTTAGGCCTTATAGTGAATGATGATTTAATTTGATAATAAATACTTTTTAAAAGCTAACTGTATTCAAAAGATATTTTAGAATATGTGTTATAAAATGTTAACAGTTAGTGCTATGACTGCACATTTAGTATATTTCAAAAACACATACGCAAATTATAATGGTCAAAATAAGGTTCCAGTTTAACTTAAGTTTTTTTTATTTATATTTTCCGTTTATTTCAATTCATTCAATTTTTCTGTCAAAAGAATCAAAAAATAGTTGGGGGGGGGGGATAGGTCTGAATTTGATCGTGTAAATCTGTAAGGAAAAAATGCACACAAAACTCCTTTATCCAATACACTACTGGTTTAACAGTTCTTGTTGTGGTTATAAATATCCTGATTTTCAATCAGTAACTGATTTGCACAAAATGGATCCATTACTTAATTTCATATTATTAAGAACTTTTGCAGTTGCAAAAATCAAGGCCAATATTTTAAGCAAACACATTCAAGGACAGTTTTTAAAATGCATAATAGACTGCCAGTCTTGAAGGAAGTTTACACAACTATTTTAATTGTACCAAGTTTTACATATTGCTATTCTGATGTGGAAGTACAGTATTTGAAGTTTACTATTTGTAATGGAGAAAAAAAAAAAAAAACTTGGGAAATTAGTATTAGTATTAGTAATGGCCGCATGGTGCAAGAAAGCCTATGGCTTATGCTGCACCAGCCAAAAAAAAATCCAAACACAACAATGATAAAAACAAAAAAAAAATAAATAAATAAAATAAATAACTAAATAATAATAATTAAAAATAAATAAAATAAAATATAAATAAAAAGGAAATTAAACCTATCATCCTATGCCTTCCCTTACCCGAAAGTACTATCCAGATGACCTTTGAATTTCCCCAAGCTGTCGGCCTCTACCACCCATGAAGGCAACTTATTCCAGTAATTTATAACTCGCTGGCTAAAATAAAACTTCCTGCAGTCCAATCTAAACATTTCCCCCCGTAACTTGAATTTATGTCCCCTAGTTCTAGCATCATTTATAATCTTGAAAATTTTGTCCTCATTCATTTTACTGATGCCTCTCAGAGCCTTAAACACCTCAATCAAATCTCCTCTAAGGTGTCTAGTTTCCAAACTCTGCAACCCACATATTCGAAGTCTTTCTTTATAAGGACGCCCTTTTGCCGATCTCACCAGGCGAGTTACCCTTCTTTGCACCCTTTCAAGAAGCTTGATGTCTTTCTTTAGGTGCGGTCTCCATACTTGAACACAGTATTCCAAGTGTGGTCTAACATAAGCCTTATATAATGGGATTATCACGTCCCTATCTCTACTTGCAAAAGTTCGATAGATCATCGATAGGACACCATGGGCCTTCCTTGCAACCTGTTTACAATGCTCAGAGAATTTCATGTCTGACCGTATCGTAACACCCAAGTCCCTTTCCTCCAGTACTGGGTTTAGTTGAACTCCACCAAGTGAATAAGTTTTTTTGGGATTACTGTTTCCCAGGTGTAATACCTTACACTTTGTTGGATTAAAGCACAGCTGCCATTTTTCTGACCATTCTTGAAGTCTATCTAGGTCTCTCTGAAGAAGCTCAGCTTGACAGTGATCATTAACTACTCTACCAATTTTAACATCATCTGCAAATTTAGACATCACGCCCTCTATCCCTTCATCAATGTCGTTTATGAAAATTAAAAACAACAGTGGTCCTAATACTGATCCTTGGGGAACCCCACTTCTTACATCAACCCAATCTGAGGAATAGCCATTTATCACAACCCTCTGCCTCCTGCTCTGAAGCCATCTAAGGATTTTCCCAGTGATTCCAACCTGTTCCAGCTTATAAAGCAACCGCTCATGTGGGACTGAGTCAAAAGCTTTGCTGAAATCTAAATAAACAATGTCGAAATTATTCCCTAAATCCAGCTCGTGAGTGACCCTTTCGAAATAGCGAACCAGATTTGTTAAACATGATTTTCCCTTTACAAAACCATGCTGAGTATCCTTGAGAATTTCAATTCGATCCAAATGATCCTGAATTCCACCCTTGATCATTGCCTCCATGATTTTCCCTACTACTGAAGTCAGACTGACAGGTTGATAATTTCCAACTTCACTTTCAGAGCCACCCTTATGTATGGGAGATACATTTGCACTTTTCCAATCCAAGGGAATCTCCCCAGAGTCTAGTGATGCTCGCATAATTAGCCTCAATGGTTCAATGCACTCGCTTGCCGCCACTCTTAAGATTATAGGGTATATTCCATCAAATCCAGGAGCCTTACTGGTCTGTAGGCTCGAAAGTTTTTTCATTAAATAATCTTGCGAAATTTCAATATCATTAATTACATATTTTTTAACTTCGCTCCCACAATTTCCCATTGCCACAAAAGGCAATGGGAAATTGTGGGAGCGAATTTTCATTTGTAAATATCGATGCAAAATAACTGTTGAGTTCATCTGCAACGGCAGCTGGGGAAGAATAATAAAACAAGCCTTTCATTTCTCTAATTATTTATATTATATATAAATTCCACAATAGGTTCTTTTAATGACTGCATAAATTTTCTTGTAGTAGCAACCAGTTACAATTAAATCTAACAGCAAGAAAAATTGTTGTAGACAATTATGCATTATTAATAATGCATAATTGTCTACAATAGGTTACTTTTCTGGTGTTTGTAAATTATTTTGGTAACGTTTTGTTATTTTTGTATATATTTAAGTATTTAAAATAATACAGTAATGCTATGAAGTTATGATTCATTTGGACAGACATTAAGCCTTTATTACTTCCCATTTGTAGTTCTATCATTCTTTTGTGTTTTTCTTATATACATAAATAGGATTATTTATGAACTTGCTGATGCATATTTGTATTATGCATCAGAAAATAAAATAAAAATCAAATTAAATCACTAACCAACAATCTTTTCTAATTCTGCATGTTCGTGTTCAGATGTAACTGTATCAGCAACTAGTTTCCCAGGAGGAACTTTCTGGCCAGGAGGCAATGATCCGGAGTCCCCTTCTTCTAATTCAAAGGCAGTATTAATCACTCCTTTCTGTGAGATAGGAGGAGGTTCGCTTTCCAAAGCCTGTAATTTTTTTGAGCCACGTATAGATGTACGAAGGAACTCTTCTTCTTCTGCTAGTCTTTTTTCTTCTTCTTTCCTTTTCCTAATGTCTTCCTGTAAAGCAAGCCATGATTAAAATGAAGAAAATTTAAGAGATACTCAAAATATGTAAATGCTACACTTTAATATAAATCAGCATATTTTTTTTTTAGAACAACATGTAACCTACTGGTACAATTTGACTGAAGGGATTTAATATGCCTCTGAAGTCCTATCTGTCAATAACATATGAATATATGTCAAAGGAAGAAAAGAGAGAAATATCATTTCAAGTTATAAATAGCTACATTTATAGTTTAAAAAAATTATTTGCTATAAGAATTTATGTTATATGTTTCATAGTATTGTACATTATTCATTAAAGTGTTGATGTGCATGAAATGACAAAATCCTTATTTCTGCACAGTCTTCAAACTAAGTTAGCTACAAAATGCAGTTACTTCATATTGTGAAGCAAATATAAGTTGCCTTAGCCTTGATTGTTTTTTTTTTTTGTCAAGGAAATGAGGAATCAGTATGTTGTGTCTCTTAATTACATATATTCTGTGGTTAGTAGTCTGTTTTATGGGATGAAACCTATGCACAGTATTTTAAAAAAATCCATGCAAGTTTTTCCGATCTAGATCAGACGTGAAAATAGCCAACATACTAAATGCAAGGGTGCTATAGTCTTGCACTACAAATAAAAAGCATTGCATCATTGGAAAAAGTATATTGTTTTGATTATTATTTGTGTGTGTCCCAGGCAGTTCTTTCACAGCTTATTGTCCCTTGACCAGTGGATGACTATTAATGAAAGGACAATAAGCTGTGATATGAGATGTATAAAAAACGTGTCTCGTAAATGAAGGAAAGGGGGAGTGGATGACTATTAATGAAAGGACAATAAGCTGTGATATGAGATGTATAAAAAATGTCTCGTAAATGAAGAAGGAAAGGGGGAGTACAGAATTGTTGGGGATTTTGGATATTTCGAAAAAGTTCACCAAAACTAGAATTTTGAGAAAAACTGCCTAAATCAAATCATACAAATTCATAATAACAATAATATTTATTTTGATTTCTATTAATGCAGAAAAATCCCTTATCACATAACAAATGTTCTGCTGAAAGTCTGATTCAATGTGAAGCATCTAGACTCTATTCAGTTAAGTAACCAAGAAAACTACTGTATTTATCCAGGGAAAAATGTGTAGTAACCAGTTCTTGAAATAGGATAGGTGGGTAGACGTCCATCCCACTACTTTCCAGGAAGTCTCAAACTGCCTCACTGTCTTGAAATCTCTCTGCAGCTTTTATAAATATCCAAGTTTAATTTGATAAAAAAAGAAAGAAAGAAAGGAGAGCAGCCTATATAGAATGGAGGCTATATATGTACCTGTGGCCTACTATTTCATTAAACCTCACATTATTTTCAAATTAAAGAAATTTTGTTTTGAATTCAGTTTTTCTTTAAGTGGCATGGTGAACAGGTAAATGGGAATTACAATTTAGGAAGCTTTTCCTGCATAGGTTAAAATCTGCTTTATTTCTCAAAAGACAATAGCTGAACAGATTAGAAAATCTGAACATTTTGTGATACAGGAACATATCATGAAATGCTGAATGTACCAATCTGTTTATCTATTCTCAACTAGGAATAGATAAACAGATGTTGGCTATAGTGACTCTAACATTTATTTATTTATTTATTTTATATTAAACTAGAACATTTTATACAATTCAAAGGGCCAATTGCTAGTTCATGGACCTAGAGGTTTGTTTTGCTATCCTCAAATTGGAACAACTGACTAGAAGGTGGGACGTTGGTCAGTAGCATTTACTGCTTATCATAAATAATACTCTCTGTAGCTAAACTAAATAGTAGGATAGATCAATCACTCTTATAATTCATCTACTGATTGAATAATGTTGACAACATATTTGTGCCACAGCATAGGCCTAAACTTACAAAATGCAGAAGTTCTCATCTATAGTACAGTGCAATGATTAAGTGTGCGACCCAGGAACATTTAGACAGATGTGGCTTTCTGAATAACACACAACATGGTTTTGTTAAGAGCAAAAGTTACTTATGAGTTGGATGTAGGGAATAATTTTGACATAGTTTATTTGGATTTTAGTAAGACATTTGACTCAGTCCCTCATAAAAGGTTACTGTATAAGCTGGAACATGTTGAGATTACTGGAAAAATTCTAAGATGGATTGCTGGGGCTGCAGGGCAGAAGGTTGTGATTAATGAATATTCTTCAGATTGGTGTAAAGTCAGAAGTGGGGTCTCCCAAAGATCAGTTCTTGGACCACTGTTTCTGATTTTCATAAATGACATTGACAATAGGATAGAAAGCTTGATGTCAAAATTTGAAGATGACGTAAAGATTGGTAGAGTAGTTAATGATCAGTACCAAGCAGAACTACTTCAGGATGACTTGAACAGGCTGCAAGAATGGTCAGATAAATTATAAACTTGATGGGATTTAATGAATTTAAGGAAGAAAGGGATCTGGAAGTTATAATACAGGCAGATATGAAGTTCTCTGAGCAGTGTAAACAGGCAGCCAGGAAAGCCGATCGTGTCCTATCAATTATTTCTTGAACAATATCCTGTAGAGATAGAGGTCATAATCCCACTGTGTAAAGGCAATTATAAGACCACATTTGGAATACTGTGCCCAAGTATGGAGACCTCATCTGAAAAAAGTTAGGCAGCTTCTTGAAAGTGTCCAAAGATGGGAAACATCGACAAAAGGGCAATCACATGAGGAAAAATTTACTCTGTATATGTGGGCTGCAGAGCTTGGAACCAGACACCTCAGAGGCAATCCGACTGAGGTTTATAAGGCTCTGAGAGGAGTTAGTAAAATGAACAAAGGTGGAATTTTACTATGAGGTTTAGACTAGATTGTGGGAAGTTTTCTTTTGGCCAGCAAATCACTGATTGCTGGAAGAGGTTGCCTTCACAGGTAGTTGAGGCTGACAGTTTGAATAAATTCAAAGGTCAACTGGATAGTTACCTATATGAGGAGGGAAGCAAATAATTTGTATTTCCTTAGCTACTCATTATTCTTTTTGTTTTCTCCAGCCAATGCAGCAAAAGCCTGTGCCTTCCTTGCACTACTATGGCGATTACAATACCATGAGACCACAGTAAGAAATGCAAGTCTGGAAAGCATTTCTTTTGATTTGTTAACAAACAATTTGCAGTTAGAACTGCAATTGTGTCTGATCAGTATATACATAAAAATTCAATTATATTATTGTTGACCCAGATTTAAAAAGAAAATCTGAAAGATTGACTTTGCTTACCCAGAAAAGCAACAATTAGCAATTAAGGATACATTATTTTTTCTGTCTTTTAATTTGGCACAAGTCATATTATTTAAATTACAATATGATAAACATAATACACTACATTATTTTTTCATAATTTAGATTAATTTAATAAAGTTAACAATTAAACCATTATTGTTAAATTATTAAGTTTGTCTAAATCATGAAAAAAAAAATAAATAAAATAAATAAATAAATAACAGTGCAGTGTAGTGTATTATTTATAATATTGTTTATCCCAGAGTTCACCATTATGCCCTAAAACTCCTACATTTTAAACTGAAATAGAACTGGAATTTATGCCATGATAAAATAATATAATAAAATAAAAAATATGATATAATAAAAAACGTCACGAATATAATCAATTAAAAAGATATTTATGTATCAGGTTTTAAGATTCAACCAGACAGACAGTAAAAATTGGACTATCCAGGTAAAAATAAAAAAATAAAAAATGGTATCACTCTAACTACACAACTTTGGGACATACATCACCAAATCACTTTTGTCTTTTTACTCAGACTCAGGGCAGTATAATGGAGGAGTTGCATTATTTTGCATAAATCTGTATCTTTCAATGCCTTAATGTTCCTTATTTTACATTTTTGTAAACCAGATAAAACATAACTAGAATAGTCTTTGGCACTCATCCTAAGGATTTCCCTCCATCAATAATTCCTGGAGCACCCTAAGAACTGGTGTACTATTACCTGAGCAGTCAATGTGCCAAAATTTCCAAGATCAAAGAACACAGTCATACAAAACAATGATACGTGATGAAGAATAGATCATGTGGTCTTCAACATGGACTAGAATGTCACATAAACTGTTGCACCATGACCAAAATTAGTCCTGTCCACCATGTCCAAAACCTCTAAAATAACTAGCTGCAATGTAAATTTGAAAGTCTTGAATTGTTGTATTTTGTTTTATGGTGAATGAGCCATTCTTAATTGTGAACAATTCATTCACAATACTGGTAATTTTTAGGAGTCTTAATGCCCTGCTAATAATATTAATTTTAATGAACATGCTTATAAGAAAAAGCATGGTTTGTCTTATACATTTAAATTGCTAAAGTCACATAAAAGTTAAAATACACAGTGCAGCAAAAAAGCAATGAGACTGAATTTAAAAAATATGACTAACATGGGTATTAATCCAAGAGAGAACGTTAGAGGAAGCATAAACATTGGCAGTCCTGCTAACTCAAACCAGTTGGCCTTAAGTTGCTTTGTTGTACAGATGTTCTTTGTGCATCGCATCTAATAACACTGTCAGAATCCAAAGAATGGAACAATAGATCAACATCAAGTTTTGTGTAAAGCTATGGAAAAGTCCAACTGAAATGCAAGAAGTGTTATGAATAGCTTATGGAGATGAGGATCTGTCACAAATACAAACATTTTGATAATTTAAGCATTTTAAAGAGAGCAAAGAGAATGTAGTAGATAATCCTCAAACTGGATAATTGAAAACAACCTGCAACCCCAAAGTGGTGGACTAATGTGCAATTTACTAGAAAATGACTGCTAATTAAGACTGATAATGTTAGTGAATTAAATGTGAATAAGCTGATTTCCTAAACAGCATCATTACAGGTGGATAAGAGCTGCTTACAGTATGATTCTGAGACTAAAAAATAAGGTGCAAAATGGCAATCATAAAGCATACCAAGATCAAAAAAGACTATTTCCAGAAGTTGCTTATCAAAATCATGCTGATAGCATTCTTCGATCACAAATAATCCATAACGAATTCATTCCAGGAGGAAAGACTGCTTAGAGCAATTACTACTTAAGAGGTTCTAAAACATTTGTTGACAAAGATCAAGTGCATGAGGCCCAATGAACAGTTTGGTTGGCAGCTGTTGAATGACAATGCACATTCTCACACAGTGATAAATGTGCAGAGGTTACTGGTTCATGAGCAGGTTGTAGTGCTCAACCACCCTCTTGACTTGGCTCCAGCAGACTTTTTTTTGTTTCCAAAGTTTAAATTGAGATTGTAAGGATACCAAGTTGATTATGAAATTCAGAAGAATGTAAAAACAGAAGTTTTAAGTATTTCCAAAGCTTGTATGAACTGTAATAAGTGCATTCGGTCCATTGCAGACTATTTTGAGGGGCATAAGTAAGAAAATATTTTCATTTTATCCATATTTTGCCTTATCTAAATTCAGTCTCTCAAATTCTATACTTCATCTACTTCTTCCAAATATCTATCTAATCCCTTTTTAAATCTACATAAGATCTCTGCCTCTACAAGGTGATGCTAATTTTTCTAATAATTGATTACTTTTTAACTAAAGGCAATTTCCTTACATCCAGTCTACTATTATCTTTTTTAATTTGAATTTATGTCCCCTTGTAATGATGGAATTATAATTACTCATCCTAAAATGAGTAAATATAATTCCATCATTAAGTTTTCTCAATGTTTTTATGGCCTCAACCATATTCCCATGCACATGTTTAGTTTTAAAAGTGTGTGCAGTGTCTGCCTGACAGAGTATTTCTGCATCTGCAACTAGTCTTGTTGCTCTCCTTTGTATCCTTTTAAGCAAGTAAGTAAATTTCCTGGAATGAGATCTTCAGACCTGTATTCTAGTCTGACCAATGATTTGTACAGCAAGATAATTACCTCTTTACTTCTAATATCAAAAGTTCTGTATATTACTGACAGTAACCACTGTGCTGATCTGGCAGCCTTAGTGTATACTGTTGAGAGAACATTGGATCAGAGTGTATTACACCAGAGGTATTTTCAATAAGACTGAGTATGCTACCCAAACTGATAATTTAACTTGGGATTGTTATGACCCCAGATGTAGAAACTAATGTTAAAGCTTAACTGTAAATTATGTAATTTTTCTATATTTAGAAAAGTTTGTTGCAACATCATTTTTTCCTGGTTGGGTAGGTTTCTTAGGGATTAAGAAATTCAATAAAAACTAAACTAGCATTATTTCATGTAATCTAACCTGTTTTTGTAAAAAAATAACCATAATTTACCATTGTATTGAATCATACTTATTGCCATATACTTTACTATGGGACACTACAGAATGGTCATTGAACAATGTTAAGAAACCTGTTTAACTTAATACCATCAGCAAATTTTTACATGAAACTTGAACAATTTCATTAATGAAAATAAAAAAATGATGACAGAACTGAGAAACGACACTCATAATGCTGATCCCACTTGGACCACTGTTCATTTAAATAAATATCCATTTATTATAAATGGAAAATACATAGGGTCTCCAATCTTATAACTGCTCTTGTCTTCTATTAATTAACCCCAATGCCACACTTCTCCAACTTATGCATAGGGTATTCATGCAGGAGAGAGAGATTTACTCCAACTTCTGAAATTTCACCCAGTATAAGGGCACTTCCATTATTACACACAGAGATTTAGCAGCTACCTTAATCACTTCTTTTGATATAAATAGATAAATGGCATCAGCTCCTTATGCTTTCTTAACTTTTAAACCAGATTATTTCTCCTCCAGAGGGTTTTTACTTATCACAAACTTATTTGATTATGAATAACTGTAGTTAAATTAAGTCTTTTCCCATCGAAAAGTACAATCTTGAATGAATATAGCTGTATAAACTTGTTCAACTCATCAACCATCTGCTTGGCAGACTTCTATACTGATCCTGATATTCTGCTATAGGACAATACAAGTCCTTTCACGACACATGCAAAGACCTTTTTACCATCTTTCGTGGACCTCTTTGCCAAATATTTTCATAATACTCCTTAGCCTATCTCATTCCCTGAGTAACTTGATTACAAACTACTTTATACATTCCAAATTGGACAGGATTTCTTGATAATCTATATAGATTATCAGGAAATCCTGTCCAGTTTGGAATGTCAAGTTATTAGGAAATAATCTTTGGATGTAAATATTTGGAAAGAGAAAAGGAAGACAGAGGGGGAAACTTATGGACAAGGACCACTGATGGACAGAGAGCACCCAACAACCATAATAGTATAATGTATTGATAAAAGTTGTTGAGAAGAGAAAAAAAAAAAAAATTGGTGAAAATAAAATGGAAAGATGAGAGGAGGTAATATAGTTACAGGTTGAAAAAGTAAAAAGCATAATAATAAAAGATAAAAAATAATACATTTTAAATGCAAGATAGAGATATATATAAGTATACTGTTGCACATTGAACAATACGTGCTTTGATCAACACATGCTTCTTATGACTATTCCTGCCATGTGCTGCTTGCAACTCTGGGCTCATTTTTGTTAATAGTTCTTTGTTTTAATTTAATTCTTTAGCTGTCTATATATTTTTTTCTTTTGCTCCTCTGTCCCGTCAACTGTAAATTACATGCCTGCTTTATATATTCTCCCTTATACCCATCATCGTTTTACTTATTAGCATTAGCATTAGTAGAGGCATACGATGCAAGAAAGCAAGCTTATTCAGCATCAGCCCAAAAAAAAAAAAAAAACCCTCTCCCATTTCACCCCTCCGTTCGTTCGAAATACCTGTCCAGTTGAGCTTTAAATTTGTTTAGGCTATCAACTTCAACAACAAGTGATGGAAGTCGGTTCCACCAACCAACCACCCGCTGGCCAAAGGCAAATTTCCGCACATCTATCCGACATCCGTCCTTCCTCAATTTGAATTTATGCCCTCTGAGGTGATTATTCTGAGAAAGATGAAGAATCCCATTGGCATTGAGCATGCTCAAACCATTCAAGGCCTTATACACCTCTATCAGATCACCTCGCCGGTGCCTAGTCTCCAGACTCTGTAATTTGCAAAACTTAAGCCTTTCTTCGTAAGAGCAACCCTTTGTTCCATTTACTAATCTTGTTGCCCTTCTCTGTACCCGTTCCAGCAGCTCTACATCCTTCTTGAAATGAGGCCTCCAGACCTGTATACAGTACTCAAGATGTGGCCTAACCATTGCCTTATACAAGGGAATAATCACCTCCTTATCCCTGCTAGAAAAATTCCTGTATATCATTGACAAGACACCATGAGCTACTCTTGCAGCTCGTCTGCACTGCTCAGAGAACTTCATATCTCCCTGCACAATTACCCCCAGGTCCTTTTCATTCTCCACCACTGTCAGTGTGGTACCGCAGAGTTGATACGTTGCTCTGGGGTTACTGTTTCCCATATGCAGTACTTTACATTTGTCAATGTTAAACTTCATTTGCCACCTCTCAGCCCATCTGTTCAACCTTTCCAGATCCTGTTGCAGCAGCATAGCGTCAGTAGTGTCCTTGACGACCCTGCCAACCTTTGTATCATCTGCAAACTTGGACATTAAACTTGATATCCCATCATCAATATCATTCATAAACACCGAAAACAACAACGGACCCAACACTGAACCTTGAGGAACTCCACTAATAACATTAGTCCACGTTGAGCAGTGTCCATTGATTACCACTCTCTGTCTTCTGCCACTCAACCATCCCCTTATCCATAGCAGCAATTTGCCTCCAATGCCACACTGCTCCAATTTGTGCAGCAGTCTTCCATGTGCAACAGTATCAAAAGCCTTTCTAAGATCCAAATATATAATATCAAAGTTATTCCCTGCATCCAGTTCTTTTGTGACTACATCATAGTATCCAATCAAATTGGTCAGGCAAGACCTGCCCTTAACAAAACCATGCTGCGTCTGAGCTATAACTGAATTCTTGTCTAGATGATCCTGCAGTGCTTCTTTAACCAGTGCCTCCATTAATTTACCTGGAACAGAAGTTAAACTAACAGGTCTATAATTACTTGTGTCAGCCTTTGATCCTCCTTTGTGAATTGGGGTTACATTTGCACATCTCCAGTCTATGGGTACCTCCCCTGAGTCCAAAGAAGCTCTCATAATTATGGCTAGGGGTTTGCATACTTCCTTTGCTGCCTCCTTTAATATAACTGGATAGATCCCATCCACCCCAGGTGCCTTTTTTATGTTTATCCTCAACAATCTCTCCTCCACTTTCCTCTCAGTTATTACAAAATCATCCAGCTCACTGCCAATGTTTACTTTACCTACATCATTCTCCTTCCTGAATAACTCCTCATGCGTGAATGTAGATGCAAAATACTCGTTTAGATTGTTAGCCACCTGAGCAGGATCCTCAACTGTTGAACCATCAATATCCAGTGGACCAATCTGATTCATCCCTTTCCTTCTCGAGTTCAAGTATGTAAAGAACTCTTTTCTGTTTTTCTTTGCATCCTTTGCCAAGGATTTTTCGTAGTCTGCCTTTGCCTGCCTAATCTCCTTTGTGACTTGGTTACAGACCAACTTATATCTATCATAGGCTTCCATGTCACCCATTAATTTATATGTATCCCATGCATTTTTCTTCTCTGCCACATGTCTCATTAGTTCATCTGACAACCATTTAGGCCTAAACCTTGAACAATATTTCTTAGTTGGTATGTAAAGCCTGGTAGCCTCCAAGATTAGTTCCTTGAATGCTTCCCATTTTGAGTTTGCTGTTGGTAACATCATCAGTTGGTCCCACTGTATAGAATTTAAATACTGTCTCAGACCATCATAGTCGCCTTTACGAAAACAAAAACCCTTCCCTTTACCTCTGATGGTAGTTACCTCCTTGAGTAAATCCCACTTCAACACACTGTGATCACTGCCACCTAGTGGTTCATTTATCTGCAGGTTCTTAATGCATGAAGAGTCACTACTGATAATCAGATCAAGAGTATTGCTCCCTCTTGTTGCCTCACGAACATGCTGGTGTAGAAAACAATCATCCAATAAATCCACAAAAGCCTTGCTAGTGTGCGAGTGACCAACCCACAAATTCCAGTCAATATCTGGGAAATTAAAAACCCCTATTATAAGACTCTCTGATTTACTGGCCCACTCTATTTCCCTGTACAATATCTTATTATACTCATCAGAGTCATTAGGCCTATAGCACACTCCTACTCTCAATTTTGATTTCCCTATGCTTATGTCACACCAAACTGATTCGGCACTGCCCTGTCCATCGATGTCGACTGGCTTCACTTCCTTGGACTTTATGTGTTTCTTAATTAATAGCATAACCCCTCCTCCCCTCCTGTCCTGTCTATCCTTTCTATACACATTGTATTCCCCAAATTCCAGTTCCGCATTACTTATATCTGTGTGACACCACGTCTCTGATATCCCAACAATATCTGCCTTTGATGTTTTGAGCAATACCTCAAATTCATCAAATTTATTTACCAAACTCCTAGCATTGGTGTACACGCAGGTATACATGCACCTGTTTCTATTCTTAGCTACCCTAACACAACCCATGTGTTTACTTGTAACGCAATGACTAGCAGCAGTCTCTGAAATATCCTGCATCTTGTTTTTCAGACTTCTGCTCATTTCAATAGAAGCAGTGCAAGAATCACTTCCACCTCTGCCAGTGGCTACTGTTAATCTATTAGTCCTTGTATCCCCCCCAACTAGCAGTTTTCCGACCCACCTAACACTGCCTCGACAGCATCAGCAAAAATTCTTGCACCCTTTCTATTTAAGTGTATCCCATCCCTGTAGAAGCAATCTCTCCTGTTAACAAGTACAGTCCAGGCTGAAAAAAATTCTACCCCTTGAGCCTTGCACAATCCCTCCAGGGCCGAATTGATCGACAAGGCTCTCATCATATACTCCCTCCTATCATGTCTGGGCAGAATTGCAGACACTTTCAAGTTCAACCCTAATTCACGGCTTTTTTTCAGCAGTGACCTGTACTTGCTAAGTAATTCCGCCGGTCTCCTACTCTTAATATCATTCGTGCCAACGTGTACAACTATATCACCTTTTGTGCCCTTAAAAGATGATATCCACTCTACAATGTCATCAACCTTTGCCCCTGGCAGACATACCCTGGTCCTATTCCACCTATCCTTTTTACAAAGCATGTTCCCCGTTTCCCTGATTATATCTTTACTTTGGGTATAAGGGAGGATAAAAGTGGAGGGAATAAATTTATTCCCTCCACTTTTCCTCTAATTCTCCTTATTAATTTTACTTTGCTATGGCACATACTTTATGTCAGTCCTTTGTTGGAAACAAGGGACACTATACTGTCGTTTTGTTTTTTTCATACAATTCTGGTGGTTGACACTTGCAGAGACACCTGGGTTGTTCAATATGTGACTATATACTTATATATGTATATATTTCTATCTTGCATTTAAAATGTATTATTTTTTTATCTTTTATTATTATGCTTTTTACTTTTTAAACTTGCAACTACACTATCTCCTCTCCTTCCATTTTGTCTTCCTCCATTTTCCTTGTCTTTTCTCAACATCTTTTATCAATATATATACACACATCCAAGCATCCTTCTTTCCTGATAATACTTTCAGCAATTTTTTGGTCACTTATTATTGTACTTTTTTTTTTTTTCTTTTTTTTTTTTTTTTTTGATTAAAAAAAAAAAAAAAAAAAAAAAAAAGTACAATAATAGCAAGGAAGCCTATGGCTTATGCTGCACCAGCCAAAAAGATAAAAAATAAAAAGAAATTTAAAAAAATAATAATAATCAAATAAAATAACAAAAATACATAAAATAATAAGAATAAAAACAAATTAATAATAATAAGAATAAAAACAAATTAATAATAATAAGAAGAAAATTTAAAAAATAATAATGAATAAGAGAAAAGGAAATGGACAACCTATGCATTTCGTTCCTCCCTTAGGTAATTATTCAGCTGACTTTTGAATTTCCCCAGACTGTCAGCCTCTACCACCCATGTAGGTAACTTATTCCAGTATTTTATAACTCGCTAGCTAAAATAAAACTTCCTGCAATCCAGTCTAAACAACTCCCCCCGTAACTTGAAATTATGGTCCCTAGTTCTAGAATCATTTTGCTTATGCCTCTCAGAGTGTTAAACACCTCAATCAAGTCTCCTCTAAGGTGCCTAAGTTTCCAAGCTCTGCAACCCACATATTCAACGTCTTTCCTCATATGGATGCCTTTTGCCGATCTCACCAGGTGAGTTACCTGTGTTTGGATCCTTTCAAGAAGAACAATGTCTTTCTTTAGGTGCGGTCTCCATACCTGAACACAGTATTCCAAGTGTGGTCTAACAATAGCCTTATATAATGGGATTATGACGTCCTTATCTCTACTAGTGATTGTTCGATAAATCATCGATAGGACACCATGGGCTCTCCTTGCAACCAGTCTACAATGCTTGGAGAACTTTTGACCGTAATACCCAAGTCCCTTTCTTCCGCTACTGGCTTTAATTCAACTCTGCCAAGTGTATAAGTTATTTTGGGGTACTGTTACCCAGGTGCAATACCTTACACTTCACTGGCATTTTTCTGACCATCTCTGAAGTCTATCTAGGTCATTCTGAAGAAGCTCTGCTTGGTGGTAATCATTAACTGCTCCACCAATCTTTACGTCATCTGCAAGCTTAGACATCATGCCCTCCCCTCTATCCCTTCATCGATGTTATTTATGAAAATCAAAAACAACAATGGTCCTAACACTGATCCTTGGGGAACCCCGCTTCTTACATCAACCCAATCTGAGGAACAACCATTTATCACAACCCTCTGCCTCCTGCCTTGAAACCACCCTACTATCCATCTAAGGATTTTCCCAGTGATTCCAACCTGTTCCAGCTTATAAAGTAACCACTCGTGTTGGACTGGGTAAAATGCTTTGCTGAAATCCAAATAAATATCAAAATTATTTCCTAAGTCCAGCTCTTGAGTAACCCTGTCAAAATAGCTAATCAGATTAGTTAAACATGATTTTTCCCTTTACAAAACCATGCTGAATATCCTTCAGAATTCCATTTCTATCTAAGTGATCCTGAATTCCACCCTTGATCATAGTCTCCATGATTTTCTCTACTATTGAAGTTAGACTAACCTACCAGTAATTTCCCACTTCACTCTTAGAACTGCCCTTATGTATTGAAGATACATTGGCACTTTTCCAATCCAACGGAATCACTCCCGAGTCCAGTGATGCTCTCATAATTAGCCTCAATGGTTCAATGCACTCACTTGCCGCCTCTCTTAAGATTATAGGGTAAATGCTATCAACCACAGGAGTCTTACTGGCTTGTAGGCTCGAAAGTTTTTTCATTAAATAAACGTGTGAAATTTTAACATCATTAATTAGATGATTTTTTTCAACTTCACTCCCAAAATTCCTCATTGACATGAAGGGTTTTTCTTCTGTAAATATCGATGCAAAGTAACCATTGATTTCATCTGACTTCAGCTGGAGTATCTAATACCATCCCATGTCCATTACATAAGGATCCGATCTGGTTTGTCCTTCTATTCTTTGCATTTATATATTTGAAGAATTCCTTATCCTCCCTCTTTGCTAGCGATTTTTCATAATCTGCCTTTGCCAGCCAACCTAACCTTTTCAGTGGCATTATTACAGATCAATTTGTAGGTATTATAGGCTTCAGTACTTTTTATTGCTCTAACTTTTCCATGCCATCTTTTTCTGCTCAAGTAATTTGGCAACTTCATTATTCATCCACTTGGAATCCTCCTCATAGAATATTTTTTTAATGGTATATAAGCATTCAAGGCTTCTGTGATTAATGTTTTAAAAGTATATATAATTCAATTGAATTCGCTCTCTGTGAGATATCTAGCCAGTTAATAAAGGCCATGTAGCACCTTAAGGCATCATAATTTCCTTTCCTGAAATTATAACCAATTCTCTTGCCCTTAACTACTGCTACCTCTCTCTTCAACGTCCACTGTAGAACTCTGTGATCACTTTCTGCTACTGGTTCCTGTACTGTCAGCCCTATTATATCATCTGGTTCATGGGTGATGATGAAGTCTAGGGTATTCTTTTCCCTAGTACTTTCCCTGACATGTTGATACAAATAACAACCATCTAGTTGATTTAAAAATTTTGTCCCCCATGTGGAGTTTTCTTCCCATTTGCTCCAATCAATTAGGGTTTTTATGTCGATATTCGTCAATTTAACAAGTACACTTCAAATTCATTAGCAAACATATGAAAGACTGTTTTTATGTATTCTCTATTTCAAGCACAACCTGATTGCTAGGATTCCAAATGTTGATTATCTGTAACATTTTATAACAATTCTTCAATATTACCTATTATTTTCCTGTAGTTCCACAGTCCTAGAGTCAGTTTCAGCTCTCTTTATATCAGCATTATAAGAATTCCCAAAAGGCCCTGTACTTACCCACTTACTACTCTTACCACACAAATGCTCAATATTAATGGTGTTCTTTCACAACTGCATGATTACTTCCAAAACAGTTGGATATTTCACTGATTATTGATGTTTGGGTCTTCACACACCTCACCATATTTCTGTTTTTGTCTAATATCAAGTGAATGGTATCCAATCTGCCAAGCACTAATTATCAGTGTTTTAAGATGTTTTTCACAATTGCATAAGTGCCTCTGTATGTGTTCAGCATTTCACTGTATAACTGACGAATTGTGATTTGTTGGTCGGTCTTCATTTCTCTTAGATTTTTTTTTTTTTTTATTACCTCTGGAATAGTCTAAAGTCTCTGGCTGTTAAAGCTGTAAATTGTCAGTTGCAGATTCTTGTCCTTCCTTGAAGCATTTATGTCACTTGAAATTTGCAGCTGTCTTCAAACGTTTACTTAATTGTAACTTCTTTTATGTATCCACACCATCCAAACTTCATCAAACACAACAATCTAAAACATACAGTATATGACAAGGGTACAGAATTCAAAGTCAATGGCCAGTCAAACTTATCTTGAGGTCTTTGTACGGTGCAAGCTTAACTGGGGAAGGGGAGTGTACAGTAAGCACTGTTTTATAATTTAAAATACCTAGTTGCTTCCTCATCTTGTATGTTTTACCATTTCAAATTTTGCACACTGACTTTTTAATTTTAAAAGTACAAATTGATTCTGTAAAATTATTAAAAAAAAAAAAAAATCAATTAGATAGTATGAACCAGAGCTGTAATGCTCAATACGTTCTACGTTGATATCAATATTTGTAAAATAATAAGAGAAGTTTACCTCAATATAGTACGTAGGACACTTTCCAGAAATTAAAACGAAAAAATCGAAAAACTTACATTAGAGTAACAAATAATTTAAAAATTAATTAAAAATCAATTTAACCCAATAAAACTCAATTTAACCAATTAAAAATCAATTTAACACAATTAAAAATAATCGTAAAATAATAAGAGGAATTTATCTCAATATAGTACGTAGAACACTTCCATATGATACTCTCCAGAAATTAAAACGAAAAAATCGAAAACTTACATTAGAGTGAAAAATAAATAATTAAAAACCAATTTAACACAATTAAAAATTAAAAAGAATCTTTAACACAATTTTTTAATTGTGTTAAATTGGTTTTTAATTATTTATTTTTTACTGTAATGTAAGTTTTCGATTTTTTCGTTTTAATTTCTGGAGAGTATCATACAGAAGTGTTCT
Organism: Mastigoproctus giganteus; assembly: GCF_048544385.1. Lineage (NCBI taxonomy): Eukaryota > Metazoa > Arthropoda > Arachnida > Uropygi > Thelyphonidae > Mastigoproctus > Mastigoproctus giganteus. The sequence continues at coordinate 218,687,965 of NC_143580.1, forward strand.
ACGTACTATATTCAGGTAAACTCCTCTTATTATTTTACAAAAATTAATATCAACGTAGAATGTATTGAGTATACAGCTCTGATTCATACTATCTAATTAAAAATAAGAAAATTATTAAAATTAACTTTCTTATTTTTAATTGCATTAAATTTATTTTTAATTGTGTTAAATTGAGTTTTATTGTGTTAAATTGATTTTTAATTAATTTTTAAATTATTTTTACTCTAATGCAAGTTTTTCGATTTTTTCATTTTAATTTCTGGAGAGTGTCATACGGAAGTGTTCTACGTACTATATTAAGGTAAACTTCTCTTATTACTTTACAAATAAAAAAATATATATACAGTAGGCCACACTAAAAACTTTGGCTGTCCACATGCAGCCAGTGTTGCATACGTTGTGCACTTCTGGCATATGAGAAATAAATTATTGAATGATTTGCTCGATTTTCCATTTTCCTAAAAACAGCCAGGAAAGTCAGTGGTCCCAAAAAATGGATCATAGGATCTGGAAGGTAAAATCATACTACCATTTTGCAAAGCTCTTGTGCAGGCAAAATGGTAGTATGATTTTGGATGCAGACACATCATGTTAACACAGTTCTGTCAGTAAATAAAATTAAAAGTGGTTCTGATAAAAAAAAGTTGTCAAATTGTTGAGTTAAGAAAAGAATAGTTGTTTTGACTTGTCTTTTTATTATTTATTTCTATAGCTCAAGGTTTAGACTAAGTTTGCAGATGACACAAAGGTTGGTAGGGTTGTTAATAACAGTAATGACAGTATACTGCTGCAACAGGATCTGGAAAAGTTGGGCAGATTGGCTGAGAAGTGGCAACTGAAGTTTAACATTGACAAATGCAAAGTACTGCATATGGGTAACAGTAACCCCAGAGAAATGTACCAACCATGTGGTGTTACACTCAGGGTAGTGGAGAATGAAAGACATCTGGTGGGTAATTGTGCAGTCAGATATGAAGTTTTCTGAGCAGTACATACAGGCTGCAAGAGTAGGTCATGGGGTCTTGTCAATGACATACAGGAATTATGCAAGCAGGGATAAGGAGGTGATTATTCCCTTGTATAAGGCAATGGTCAGGCCACACCTTGAGTACTGCATACAGGTCTGGAAGCCTCATTTTAGAAAGAATGTAGAGTTGCTAGAACGAGTACAGAGAAGGGCAACAAGACTGGTGAAGAGAACAAAGGGGTGCTCTTATGAAGTTCTGCAAATTGCAGCTTCTGGAGAAAAGACACCTGCGAGGTGATCTTACTGAGGTGTACAAGGCTTTGAATGGATTGAGCAGGCTTAATGCTGATGGGATTCTTCCTCTTGCTCAGATTACAAACCTGAGGGTGCATAGATTCAAACTGAGGAAAGACAGTTGTAGAATGTGTGGAAGTTTGCCTTTAGCCAGAAGATAGTTGATTGCTGGACCAAACTTCCAGCTGTTGTTGTGGAAGTTGATAGCTTAAATAAATTCAAGGCAGAACTAGAAAAAACATTTGGAATGAATGGATCAGTGAAATGGGTTTTTTTGGCTGATGCTGTATAAGCTTGCTTTCTTGCATCATGTGCCTCTACTAATGCTAATGCTAAAATGGATGCCAGATGAAGTGATGAGTTTAGTGGAAAAGGCAGAAAATGCATGGGTTGATTATAAATTGTCAGGGCACATAAATCTTAGCGTAAGTATAAATTAGTCTTAATCAAGTTACTGAGAAGGTTAGACATGTCAAGGAAGATTATGAGAAGTCTTTGGCTCAGAATGCAAAGAAAAGTAGAAAAGAATTCTTTGCATATGTTAATACTAGAGGGAAAGGGATGACCACCATATTAATTCGCTGGATATGAATAGCTATATCTATTGATGATCCTGTACAGGTTGCTGACAAATTGAATAAATATTTTGCTTCTATGTTTGTACATGAAATTTTTTTTTTTTATATATATCAGAACTGCTGCTCCAATTTATAACCAAATGTTTTCCTTCAGAATTGAACTTCAAATTTTAAACATATCACAGACACAAGTTGTCACTGGTTTCAGTGTTTTCATTAAAAAATTATTTTAGTCCAGTTTTGTATTAGTAATATGTTTACATATTTTCGCTAATTACATGCAAACTATTGCCAGTAAATCATATTTCATATATAAAACATTTTTTTGACAATCAGTTCCAGAAACTGGTAGAAACTGGTTGGGTGCCACCACTAGTTTTAAGAGATGGGGTTACGAGAAGTCTAATACTCATTGAAAGTAAATTGATTTTATGATAACTAAAAAGGAAGCTGGAGGAGAAATTGATTTGGCTAACAGTATATAAGGCTAATGGAATCTATCCAATTATACTAAAAGAAACAGCAAAAGACTTAATCAAAAAGTTTTAGCTATAATAATTAGGATATCATGAGAAGTCTGCACAGATTGAAAATATGCAAATGCCTCTCCTATTCACAAGAGTTAATTCAAAGGGTGAAGTAGGTAATTAAAAAACTGCAACTTCTGTGCCAGGGAAAATAATGGAGTCAACAGTTAACCCTTTCACAAGTAAGTTCTCAGAACGGATGCTGACACATGCAGGTGAGTTCCTGAAATGTATGGAGGCCTGTGGCAGTGAGTTTTCCAAATAAGTATGGGCTATAGGTAATAAGTTTATATGGCAGTGAGCTTAACAGAGTAACTTTCTGTGTGGAATTTTGAAATTTTGTAAAAATGAACGCTCTACGTAAGACTTTTTAAATATAATGCATTCTTATTTTGACTTCACTGTCCAACATTAGAATGAAATTATTATTGGCAATCAAATCGTAATTCAAATTTAAAAAAATTGTGGTAAAAAATAAATAAGCCCATTGTCACTTGTTCTTTTTCAATGCAATAATATCCTCTAATATAACAGGCATAAGTTTTCTTTTCATTTTCAAATTTAACATTCCTGCTACAATCTATTAGAAATCATGTTGTACTTGGAAACACAGATAAGATATGGCAACACCTATTTCAAGATTTCTAGATACTAAATGGCCACAGTATCTCAAATGACCTTGAAATGGACATATAATTACATAATACAAAGAAAACATACATGAAAAATGTACACATATGTGCATACTCCACATAGCCCATGCAGGTGAGGTCCCGGAATGTATGTAAGCCTGTGGCAATGAGTTTTCCAAATCTGTTTCCAAAAAGTGTGTGTGTGTGTGTGTGTGTGTGTGTGTGTGTGTGTGTGTGTGTGTGTGTGTGTGTGTGTGTGTGTGTGTGTGTGTGTGTGTACTTGCAAAAGGTTAAAGAAGTAATGTAATATCATCATGATAGGAATGGCACTTTATACAGTATAAGGTATAAAAGAGATAGCACAGCTGTACAGAAAACGATCACAGTGAATCTGCGTTTTCCCTCAAATACCTCCTTTCTATAACTTATGTTGGTTACAGGGGTTGTCAAAATGAAACTGGATGCACAGAATAATTTTGACTTTATAAAGTGATTTCACTAAAGCCACTTTAATACATGGGATCTCTTCCACCCCAAATTTGAACAATTGGGAGGAAGTATCCCAGCACCTATTCACAAGCTGAAATTTCAACCAGCACCTGATGTCTGTTTAAACAAGGTTCCAGAACGGTAACAGCAATACCCCACACAGCACTGATAACGAAACCGTTCTGTGAACCCGTGCTGATTGAGGTATAATTATAATGGGTTTTAATTGAATATTATAATACTATAAACAAATTATAATAAATCTATAAACAAATTTGCTTTTGATAGCCAATTAAAAGAATTTGAAATGAAAAATATTGCAAAAATTTTATTAATGAAAAGGTAACAACACGAGAGATGAGAAAAAAGCTTTTATTTAGATATTTCAATAATAGTCTGGTGAAGTCTTCTCTTCTTTTTCTCGGTGTACAAGTCTTTGTAGCATCGAATTCCATCTTGTAAAATTTTCCGTATCTTGATGCTACATTCAACATCCGGATCTCCATTGATAATCACCTCACAGGCCATGTCACCTCCCCAAAAAACTTTTTCTCCAATTCTTCTGTTGGAAATTCTTTTGGTGCCACTTCAGTGTTATCCACTTCAGAATTGTTTTCCTCTTCTTCATATGTAGTTTGCTTGTCAAGTTCAGGAGAATTGCATATCTAAGTCATTTACACGTGAGTCAGTGCAGTCACGTACATCGGCAGTGTACAGTACAAAGTTTCGAATCCCGAGTCTTTTCCGATCTTCACAGTGTCTTTGGCAATTGTCTAAATTTGCGATTCAAAACCAGTGAAATCATTTGCCGAAATGGGCAAAACATGCTGCCAAACAGAAAGCACGTTGTTGGCAGTGATTTCTAGCCAAGAATACTGAACACTGTTGCATGTTGCTGCTGACTGCCCGAGGGGAGCTATTGGCACATGTGCATGTGAGACAATAGTTGGCACTGTAGCATATCAGCATGTCAACTCCCCGAAAAACTTTTTCTCCAATTCTTCCGTTGAAAATTCTTTTGGTGCCACTTCAGAATTGTTTTCCTCTTCTTCATATGTAGTTTGCTCATCAAGTTCAAGGAGAGTTGCATCATCTAAGTCATTTGTATGTGAGTCAGTGCAGTCACATACATTGGCAGTGTACAAAGTTTCGAATCCCGAGTCTTTTCCGATCTTCACAGTGTCTTCGGCAATTGTCTGAATTTGCGATTCAAAACCAGTGAAATCATTTGCCAAAAATTGGCAAAACATGCTGCCAGACAAAACGCATGTTGGTGGCAGTGATTTCTAGCCAAGATGCAAATATATTTTCAATTGTATTTAAAGGGGTAAAAAATAAATTGTGAAATGAAAAGTTTGAAAAGCTATCATGTTGTCTCATCAGGATGGAATTAAGAATACTGAACACTGTTGCACGTTGCTGCCGACCGCCTGATGGGAGCTACTGGCACATGTGCATGTGAGACAATAGCTGACACTGCAGCATATATGTATGCATACCTAGACTACGACAACGCAGAATATATGTAGAGTACATGTCTAGGCTATTGAATGAGTTTTAATATGTACAGTAAATTTTTGACTTGAACTGAATTGAAAACAGTGTTATAGTAAAACCCGTGCTGTTTGAAGCCGTTCTAAGTGCTATTGCTGTATTTTGGCACATTTGTGATATAAAAATTCAGCACCTAAGAATCTTCATTCACAATGAAAGTTGGACACCAGGTTCCAAATTTTGACCAATAGCTTAAATAAAAATTAAAAGAACCCTTTGTGACAATCTAAAAGCAGCCTTTTCATCACATTCATGGGGCACCCACTTGAACAATTATCATAATTTACCAGCTATGGACTTGTGTTTTCTATCAGCAAGATTATTTATAGTGCAGATTATTATTTTGGATGAGAAATGAAAAAAAACTCTAAGAACATTTAGTCTGTTTCGGTAATTTTCACATTCACTGCTACTAACATTAATTAATGCTATGGTGAGTGGGTAAGGGTATAGGGTTAGCTCCCACGTGTTTGATGGTCATTTTTAGCAGAGAAATAATATTTATTATAGAAAACAATAGTTAATTTTTTTTCTCCCCATTCAGTAAAATCCTATGCAAAGATATGTTTATAAGAAAGAATGTCTGATGGAACAGATATACGACAGACAAGTCAGTCAATGTATACAGTGTTACATTTCAGGTGCATTTGATTTTTTTAAAAATTAAATGAATTAAACAATGAATTTCTTTTATCTGTTTCCATATAAGAAATTCATTTAATCAATGAATTTCTTATATGGAAAAAAAATATATATATATTGCTGGATTTCTATTCATCTGATTTTAATGAAATATAGAATATCTCGACAAATATTTTTAAAAGGCCCAAATATAAAATTTTGTGGAAATCCATTCACTAGGAGTCAAGCTTTGTTCCCTGTGGAGCAGATTGACAGACATGATGAAGTCAATAGGCACATATGCATATCTATATGAATACACCTAAAAAGGTCACCTAGATAACAAGGATCAATGAATGAAATTTTTAAATGTTGGACAGAGTGGTTGTCTCATTATAAAATGAAAAATTTATGACAAAATAAAGAAAACATAAACAAAATTGTCCCTACAGGTAGGATCATGTCAAGTCTTCTTAAGCAACTTAAAAGCAAACAGGAAAATGCCACCCATCACTATATTTAAAGATCTCAGCAATTATTATTAATCCAATTTATTATTAGTAATCTGGTAATTACTATAAGTTTACTATCCCTGAGAGCTAGCACATAGATGCAGTGTCTCCTGGGCTTCCATATTGCTGTTGTTGTTATTTGGTTTTAGGAGCATTAGCAACTAAGGCCATATTGCTCGGGGAATATGTGATGGTCATTCCCTGACCTTTCCGTATTTGGTGGTCACAGGCTTGAACCCCGGTCTAATCAAGAAGTGTGTGCTACGCACTGCTGCTCCTGCCCACCTGGCTACGGAGGCGCCTGCTTCCATGTTAACCTTGACCCTGAATGTGTTCTTCAAAATTAATTGATTATATTTTTTTTTATGGAATGGTATTCCACTAAAGAATTAAAATAAAGCACTGCCAGTTTTTCTCATGTTTTTTTGCACCCACTTTTTTTTTCTGGGCAAAGCTGAGAAAAAAGTTATAAAGAAGAGCAATACTGAAAAGTCTTGAGGCTATATCAATATCCCCTTTTTAACCCATACCCAGTTAGTGAAGAACTGTTACTACTCTAGGTGCAGGAGTCTAAATGACCCCACATGAGTACAATTTTAAAAATCAACAAGAAACAATTCCAAATTTTTCACTTTTTGATGCCACCTTTATTTTCTATCTATTATGAACACAACTGACAAAGATACATTTTTTATATTAAAAATGCATATTTTAAATTATTTTTTGAAAATGAAATCCTTTCTGCTACACGTTACACCTGTTGTTGAATGAAATGTAACTCAAAAACCTGTACATTACAACAAAAACAACACATGGAAGCCTCAAAGGGTGTAACGTTTAAAGCTGCTGCTGCTGCTGCTGTATGTGATTCAAATATCGGATATCAGCAAACATTTCAATGTTACTAAGCGAAAGAACATAACTACTGGAGGTACTACCAACAATCAAAGCCAATGTGCTTCAATAATTGAACATGTGATGCCATTCAATACATGCATATCATTAGGCTTCATCCTGCATTTCTTCCTGTGTAGCTAACAGAGATTTTTGGATTTTTCAATGGGAAAATCAAAGAAAACACTTTTTTGACAGCTATGGGATGTTTCAATTGTGCGAACTGAGTAGATGAGAGCATGACGTTACCAAAATTGTGCTACACAGTTGTGATCCCATTATAATATTTGCTTAGAACATACACACAGCAGAAGAGTGAATTCACCTGGAAGACTCTATACTGGAAACGATTCTGTAAAGTAACAACTGATTACAAATTGACTTCCTATTTTATAATAACATTTTATAACTTTATTATAGATACTGTAGGAACACAAAAACCTGTTACAAATTCAATTATAAAGTTTTATCTACAGGAACACAAAAATCAAAATGCATTTTACAAAGTTTTACTTGAAGCAAAAACAAAATTATGTATCTATTTGTAAAATGGCCCAATTTGCCTACTTTGGTGTTCATCTCCAAAAATCTGATTAGAGTAATCATATGAAACTCATGTGCCAATTGTTACAGAAGTTTTTCTACATGTACATTCCTAAGAGATTAAACTCACATTCAAAGAAACTGTTTTTATATTGGCTTGTTTATTTAGAGTACCAATGTACTTGAAATAACATCTGATTAGGCAGCTGTTTAGGATGCCATGAGCCCAAAAGTTGGCTAGTACTCAAATGGAAAAAAAAAAAAAAAAGATATATAAATATGGGGAAACTGTAAGTTGACTTTGACTAGACACTATTTTACCTAAATCGAACACTATACAGTACTACCTTCTTGAATGACAGTTAAATTTTCTAAAAAAAAAAGGGGGGGGGATTTAGATGCACGGCCATCTTTTGGTGTTCACAGGACTACAGGTATTCTTCGTTTGATGTTTGTAGGCCCTGGGCACTCTTCATTCTGTAGCCTTACTACATTCCTTGAGGATATCACAGACATTCTCTCAGATATGCCAGACAAGCTGTACTGGCTACCTGGGAGTCTAAAACACAGATGGAACTGATATTCGGGTGACATTCAAGTCAAGTAGACCCAAATTCGGCAAAGTCCGGACGGCCTGTGACAGTCAAATCCTCTGCTTGCACCTTCACGATGGTGGATTGGCGCCTCTGTAGCCAGGTGGGAAGGAGCAGCAGTGCGTAGCACACGCTTCTTGATTAGACTGTGGTTCGAGCCCGTCACCACCAAATACGGAGGATGTGGAAAGGTCAGGGAATGACCACCGCATATTCCCGGAGCAATATGGCCTTAGTTGCTAATGCTCCTAAAAACCAAATAACAAACAATAACAAACAAACGATGGTGGGACTGTTAGTAATCCTGGGCATAACCTCCATGCACATGCACATGTGGGTGACCATCCAAGTATGAACCAACGTGTAAGCTGGGGTAGGGGGGTGGCGCCCATACCACATGAAAGAATGCCGCCCCTCTGTGTTACCAGGCAATACTAGGTGGTAGATGGCTCATCAACCGGTGCAATACCACCACTTTGCTTATTGGAGGCTTGAAGTGGTGGAACACATGTTTAGTCTCCAGAGCTCAGTTCCGGTTAACCCTTCCCCATCTCTTCCATCATGCATTATGACTGATGGCTTTTGAGGTTATGATGGACATCATGGCGAGATCCAATCTTCCTTACATTTCGAGGGTACAGCTCTAAAACAGTGTTTGCAGGCCGACCACTAGATAGTACACCGGTACTATCTAGTACACTATCCGTACCTATTGGTACAGATAGTGTATAATCTTGCTATCTCTACTCTGTCAGATAGTGACTGGAGGGAGTCCAAGTAGTGTGTATGCGGGGGGCATTGTCGAGGCCACACTATGTCAAGGATATGGATATATTCTTATCATGAGTACGCCAAATCAAAAAATTTCATTCCCCCCCCAACTTTTTCTTACTATTAAATCCAACATGAATTGCCAAACTAATAGAGCAAGCTTATCTGCGAAAAGATATAAACCTCCCAAACACTTCCTAGTTCATTTCACAAATATAAGTGATCTCGATTCTAATCTCAGCAATGTCCATTTCTACTTGCAGTCTGCAAACCTCATGTACTTTTTCTGATAGAATCTCAGTTATTGGTTAATTCAACTACTGCTCATCTCAGTTGCCCAAATTATTCGCTGTATGATTCCTTTCGCCTGAAAGGTGGTACTTGTGCATATTTCCGTTCCGATATTCCCTGTCAGAGAATTGATCATTTGGAATCTCCTCTCTTCAATCTTCTCTGGCTTAAAATCTCTCTACCTCATTGTGTCAAATTCATATGTTGTCTCTACTGTTCTCCCAACCCCACTAATCACTTGAAGCTCTTTGACTTTCTCTCTTTGCAACTGGACTTTCTCCAGTCCAACTTTTCTAACAGTGAGGTAATTTTACTTGGTGATTTTAATGTTCACAACTCCAGCTGGCTTCTGTTTTCTAGTCACACCGACCCAGCTGGTTGAGATGCTGAGGCTTTTGCAATTACTAATGACCTTGCACAGATTGTTCATTTACCTACAAGGATAATGGAAAATCCTAACCAAACAGCCAACATGCTTGATCTTTTTCTCACAAACAACCCCTCTAAGTACACAGTCGAAGTGACTGGTCCTTTAGGTACCTCAGATCACAACTTGGTGATTGTCTCTTCTCCAATGGAGCCTGTATCTCATGGCTATTCCCAACCTCGTGTTGTTTGGAATTACAAGAATGCAAAATGGGATGACCTGCGAGATTTCTTTTCTTCTTTTCCTTGGTCGGAATACTGTTTCAAAACTTCTGATGTCAACATTTGCTCAAATCTTTTCAGTGAAATTATTCTTGTAGGAATGGAATCCTTTATTCTACCTTCACTCTAAAATCTCGTCTTTTATCTAAACCTTGGTTTTCCAATAAATGTGCTAAGGCTGTTCAAGAGAAGAATGTTACATATCGCAATTGGCTTGTTTCCACTTCTTCAGTTTCATTTTCTGTCTACACCAAAGCACGCAACAATTGTAAAACAGTCATTAATCAGTCCAAACTAGATTTTGAACAGGCTAAGAGTAGAAAACTTGCTTCTTGCCTAATGGTAGCCGAGCATTCTGGTCTCTTGCCAAAGCTATTGGCTGCAACTTTTGCCCATCTCTGCTCCCACCTCTGTCAAAACCAGATGGTTCTGTTGTCACTTCAGCCAAGGATAAAGCTGACCTGCTAGCATCTCATTTCTCTTCCAACTTGTTTATTAATGATCTTGGTAAAACACCTCCCACCACTCCCAACACGCTCCATTCAATGCCTCCTGTGGTCTTCCGTCAAAAGGATGTCAGAAGGATTTTGACGAATCTTGATGCAAAGGAAGCTGTAGGTCTTGATGGTATTTCTCCACTTGTTCTCAAAACCTGTGCTCCTGAACTTACTCCAGTTCTTTGCCGCCTTTTTTCACTTTCTTATTCTAGAGGTGTTTTTTCTTCTCCTTGGAAATTTGCTCATATCCAGCCAATTCCTAAAAAGGGTGACAAGTCCCTCTAATCCAATTACTTCTACTCTTTCTAAAGTTTGTTGTTTGTTTGTTTTGTTATTTGGAGCATTAGCAACTAAGGCCATATTGCTCTGGGGATATGTGGTGGTCATTCCCTGACCTTTCTGCATCCTCCGTATTTGGTGGACATGGGCTCGAACCCCCGGTCTAATCAAGAAGCGTGTGCTACACACTGCTGCTCCTGCCCACCTGTCTTTCTAAAGTAATGGAGAAATCAATTAACAGCCAACTCTTAAATTACCTAGAAACCTTCCGTTTGATCAACAATAGCCAGTATAGATTCCATCAGTGTCGATCCACTGGTGATATTCTGGCTTATGTTACCCATTTATGGAAAAATTCAATGGAAACGTTTGGTGAAACACAAGCAGTTGCTCTTGACATCTCAAAGACTTTCGATTGTGTTTGTCATAAAGGTCTTCTAAACAAGCTTCCATCTTATGATTTGCCAACTGTTTTTTGTAATTTGGTTATCCAGTTTTCTCTCTGATCGCTCAATGAGAGTGATGGTAGATGGCTCTCTGTCTTCTAACTTCTCCACTAATGCTGGTGTCCCCCAAGGTTCAGTTCTTTCCCCCACTCTTTTCTTCTTGTATATTAATGACCTTCTTCCATTGACTGGAAATCCTATCCATAGTTTTGCCGATGATAGCACATTGCATTCCACTTTCCATTTTGGGCAGGAGCAGCAGTGCGTAGTACATGCTTCTTGATCAGACCGAGGTTCGAGCCCGTGATCGACCACCAAATACGGAGGATGCAGAAAGGTCAGGGAATGACCACTGCATATCCCCGGAGCAATATAGCCTTAGTTGCTAATTCTCCTTAAAAAAAACAAAAAACTTTCCATTTTGAAAACCGTGCTCTGTTCAATCAGCTTCAAATTCTCAAATATCCGCTACCAATTCCTTAAATGCCGATCTCCAGGTAATTCTCCAGTGGGGCAAAGACAACTTAGTTGATTTCAATCCTTCTAAAACTCAGTCTTGTCTTATATTTTGCAAAATGGATTCTTCTGCTCCTATGCTTATCTTTGGTGACACTCCGATTTCTAGACAAAATGATATATCTCTTTTGGGGATTACCCTGTCTTCTAATCTCTCTTGGCACAAGCCCATTATAAATATTGCTTCCTCTGCATCTAAAAAACTTGGTTTCCTCTTTCGCTCTCAGCGTTACTTTCTTTCCAAACAGCTGTTCACTCTGTACAAATCGCGAAACCGCCCTATCGTGGAATGTTGTTCCCACATCTGGGGCAATGCCCCCAAAACCTCTCAGGCTTCTAGATTCCATACAGAAGAGGGCAGTTAGGTTAATTAATGACTCCTCTCTAACAGAGTCTCTCCACTCTCTGTTTCATAGACGTGCCTTTTCTACAGATATTTCCGTGGTCACTGTTCTTCTGAATTGGCTTCTGTAATTCCCGCTCTCTCTTTCGAAACAGTCCGAACATGTGGCCCCACCAGCCAACATCCATTTACTGTCGAACTTCAAATTCACAGAACCAACTTTTTATCTGCCTCGTTTATTCACTGAACTGCCATTTTCTGGAACAGCCTTCCTTCACACGTATTTCCTGAAAATTACAGTCTACAGAAGTTGAAGTCTCATGTCAACAAATATCTTCTTTCGTCTTCTCAACCTCCAACCCAAGCCTGGTACTAAGTACTATAGGTTCTAATACCTCTTGTGTTTGGGGTTTTCATAAAAAAAAAAAAACATTACATCAAGCATATTATAATGCAACTATAATTTTTTGAGTTTAAAGAAATTCAAAAGTGTTTCTATAAATTTGGCTTTGAAGTTATTTCCTAAAAACTGAAATAGCTTCTGAAATAATACTTCTCTGTGTTATGTTTTTTTTTTTTTTTTTGAAATCTGGGGATGCTGTTGTTCCTCCAGTGAGAGGGCTAATGCTCTTTAAAAGAATTACATATCCACATAGTCAACCTAGCATAACTAACATCATTTTTAATCGGATAACTTCACCCATTAGGCAAATCCATTATCCATTCAGTTCGCGAGGCACTGCTTGCAGACTGAAATACATAACTCACAGAAGCATTATTTCAGAGGCCATTTCAATTTTTTTGTTGAGGTGGACTCCCCCCCTTTTAGTATATTGTAATATTTGGCTTATGCAAGTTACCTGATTGGGGTTTAATATACAAGTGAAATTAACTACACTTCCAATCAGAAGTTTTCTTCTGATCCACCTCTTGGCTGTTCCTTTAGATTTAATATATCCATTCACTGCTCGGCACAAGGTTGCTGATAGGGCTGCTTATTGTCTGATGATGGAACTAAACAGTTATGAAACCTGTCACAGAAGTGTCTCAAGTTTTTAGTGGACAACAAATTTGCCTAATGGATGATGTTATCTGATTAAAAACAATATTAGTTACTTTAGGTTGATTAGGTGGATATACGTAGTCATTTCTGAATAGCCTAAGCCTGAGTACTGTCACCATCACTGGAGGGACAATGGTGTCCCCAGCCAGTTGACTGAAAAAGGTGTTATTTCCAAAGCTATTTACATTTTTTTACAATAACCTGCATTGAGGTAGCATCTCTTTCCTTACATTGAAGTTATTCCACAATACCTATTCCAGCACTAACTTACTCACGATATGAACATTGATGACATTAATGATTCTGCTAACAGAGAAAGCCAAAGAAAGAATTTATTAGAAATCCATGTTTAAAAATTAGTTTGTAGAAATTTATTGTTGGAATAAAATCATTGAATTAATTTTTTTCGTGTTCCTGTTTGGATGATGCTATAAAAAATAATTTAAAAAATAATTATTACAATTATTTTATTTTTGTAATGTATATTATACTATTGATCAGTACAGAAAATATCAATGAAAACTATTCAGAATTGTTCACACACTGAAACACGGCTGTCTGTGAAAAATCTGATATGTGATATGAAAGTTTAAAAATGAAAATGGATAATGAGAGAGATGAAAGGCTTAACTGCACAGAAGAAAAAAGCATGAGACAGTTACAGGCTATCATGTGCCATTACTTCATATGATAACTATAAGCAGTTATGTCATAAAACCACTGATGGGATAATACTTGCAAAAGCTGAGTATGAAAAATTGCTAGCAAACAGGGAAAAGGAGTTATATTCATATACAAATGAAATGGGGCAGAAAGTAAATTCAACAGGCTCTTTGCAAGATCAAAGTGGTAGTATAATCTACAATCCAGCTAAAATGGCAACTGAGCTGAACAGCCATTTTGCAACTATCCTTACTATTGCAACTGCATTAGTCCCAAGGAATGATACTGAAACCAAGTTGAACGATTGAAAAATAACTGACATAATGATATTAGTGAAGCAACAATCTGAAAAGTTACCGAGACGGAGAGGATGGAAAGATTCAGGGGCCAGTGGTGAATATCCAATTATACTGAAAGCATCGGACAGTCTAGCCAACCATTAGTTGTGTTAATGAATCCTCGTTAGATTCAAAGATTATTCCTATGGCTTGGAAAAGTACCACTGTCTCCCCCTTAGTGGACACTGGCACTTCTTCAGTCCAAGAGAATAACCCTTCTTTTCCAATACAAAGGAATAATCCTTCTTCTTTAGCTCCTCCTTTATCCATAAGGGAGGAGCCAAAGAATGGGTCTCAAGCATGGTTCTATGAAGGGAGAGATCTCCCTTCATAGAACCACACTTGTAACTAATTTAGGAAATTACTATGATGAAGTTATAAAGCAGTTGAATGAGAGAAACACTCCAATGTCACATATTTGTATTTTAGTAAGGTTTCTGATACAGTTTTTTTATGGGAGGTACTTTTGCCACTATTAGTATTATAGTGGCAAATGATGAAAAAATGCAAGCTTATACAGCATCAGCCAAAAAAACCTTCCCATTTTACCTATCCATCCCCCTCCAACAGTTTGTCTAGGTCTCCCTTGAATTTATTCAAACTATTCACTTCCACATAAGGTGGAAGTTTGTTTCAGCAATCAACCACAGGAGATAATTGTATATTATTGTATTGTTAGGAGGTTATTGTATGTTGTATTGTTAGAAGGTTTTGTTATTGTATAAATTAGAGTTAGATCAGGATAACAGGAAAATTCATCAGTGGGTTAGGGATTGGTTGAAGGATAGGAGAGAGTGGTTATAAATGGGTATTCTTCAGAGCAGATGGAGTAATGAGTGGGATTCCTCACAGGTCAGTGCTCAGACCTCTCTTATTTCTTATCTTTCCAAATGATATTGATGATGAGGGGATACAGAGAAAGCTGTCAGAGTTTTCTGATGCCTTATTGGGAGGGTGTTTAAAGATCAGAACTTGCTAGGTCTTACAATACCAAGAGTACGGGATCCCGAATACCGGTCATTTTAAATCCTGGTTTTGATACAAAAATACCAGTTTTTCGGTACTAATTTAAAAAATAATTGTTTATAATTTATTCACATAAAGGTTATAAAATTGGCAACAATAAATCATTAATATCACAGAATTTGTTACAGAGGGATTGTTATACACAATGCAAATGCAATGGAAATCTGAAAACGTCATGAAACTGTAAGACAAAAATCTTACAAATATTTCTCTTAGTAAGTATAGTGTGTGTGAAAGTAAAGCACTTAAGGAATAACGAAAACATCATTATGGAAATATTTCCATTAGTGGGAGTAGGCCTGGTAGGGCAATCAAGGAATGGGGCGAACAATGGTATGGCAGGTGTGGAAGGGTTAAAATTAAAAGCTTCTGAACAATAGTTTAATTCCTCTATTACACCGCTACTTGAGGATGTGACACTTAGTGCATTTTGGGAAAGGGTGTCTCGGTATGGAGTAGTTCAAAGGTATTGTGAACAGGTGATCTAGAGGTAAAAGATGAAAGTGTTTCATTGTGTGGGGAAAATATTCTGTTTTTCCCACCAAAGGAAGACAAGCGAGTTTAAAGAATAACATGATTAGGTCAGGTTTAAATTAGATAGGGAGAGATATGTAAATGTGTGCAAACTCCAGAGGGAGTTGCACGTAAGCTTGCATATAAAAAAGTAGTACAAGGGGCGATTGTAACTTGCAATCAACTGAATAAATAAGGTGCGCACGCCAAAAGAGGGGTTTGTGGTTATTGCTCGGAGGGGTTGCAGACTTGCAGTGGTAGTTCTGGGAGTGTCCAGCTATATAGTGAAGAGTTCCACCGGACATGTTCCTGCGTTAGAAGTTAATCCGGAAGTTGAATAACAAGCTAGTCAGATAGTGCCCTGGCTTCTACTACTGCTGTTCTAATTTCCTTCAGTATTAACAGAGAACTGTTCCTGAAATAAGACAGTACTGGAAGAGCTACACAGCAGGACGCAGATTCAACTAAGAGAGATATCACCACACTCCGTGGAAGGAATCCGCACAAAGGAATCCCACCGTGAAAGAGAAGGAAGGTAAGTCCTCTGAAGTAGGGGCATATTCAGAGGTGGGCAGAGAGGGCATATGCCCCCCCCCCTACGATGATACCTGTATACACCATTGCGAATCTGAACTATGTTGTATTGGAAATAGTACTTAGATAAAGTGGTAGATTATTTTAGAGTAAGGTTGAAGTTGAAGAAATTACGAGAAATAAGGAAATGTTTAGTATCGATATTGCTAAATTAAGAGAAATTACATGGAGTTGTTAGTATTAAGTTAGCGACTTATGGATTGCTGTTGTGAAGAGAATTGATATTGCTGATTAAGAGAAATATGAGGAAGTGATTAAGATTGAATTAGTGTTTGCAGCTGTAGAGAGAGTTGGTATTGTTAATTGAGAGAAATTTTATGGAAATGATAGCATAACA
The DNA here is from genome assembly GCF_048544385.1 of Mastigoproctus giganteus. Taxonomy (NCBI): domain Eukaryota; kingdom Metazoa; phylum Arthropoda; class Arachnida; order Uropygi; family Thelyphonidae; genus Mastigoproctus; species Mastigoproctus giganteus. The sequence continues at coordinate 218,704,494 of NC_143580.1, forward strand.
GATTAAATGAGAAAAATGAATAGATTAGATTAGATGTAAATGAATACCAGTTATGTATATACTTGTAAGTAGTTTTGTAAAATAAATTACTTTTTTTATATATTTGTGTCATTGCTCTTGAGAAACTGACAGCTCACATATAATATATATATACTTGTGTGTGTTATATGGGAATATCCCTCAGCTCCAGGAAATTCTCATTTTTTAACATGGTCAGGTAGCTTGTGGGCCTTAGTGCTTGAGGGGAGCTGCTGTACGAAAATCATAACAGTAGCCACTGATGGCAATACTAAGTAAGGTACAGGGAAATAAAAATTAATAAATAACCCCCCCACAACTTAGATTTGGTTTCTTCACCAAGCTTAAACGTCAGTCTTGTTTTTTCGTTAATACAAAGGAAATATTTTTATTTTTGATAAAAAGGAAATAAGATTTTTTGAAGACGAGGGAATAAGGGGGGAAAGTAAACTGCAACTCATCTATGATTATCTCAGTACAATAGCACCAACCAGCACAGAATCCAAAAAGGACATTTTCTGCCATTAAATATGTACCAAGAATCCATTAAATATGTACCAAAATTAGATCCAGTTTAATCGATAACACTATTGATTGCTTACATTTCTTAAGAGCTCACTTTATTTGGGCAGGTAGTGTGGATGCTTAGACATAACCAAATTTGCAGTTTCAATATGCAAATTTTTTTTGTTTTTAGAATAACCATATGTTTAATAATTTTTTGTTAGAATATTTATTATTGTAATAAAAGTTTGATTTAAAACATGAATTCAAGTAATTACTTGTTTTTCTCCTTACTTTATTGCACCTAATTGTCATCAAAATTTATTGCAAAAAATGTTTTTTTTTTTTTTTTTTTTGGAATACCAGTATCCTGGTTTTATAAATTAAAAATACTGAAATTAAGATTTTGACCGGTATTGTGAACCCTAGAACCTGCCTATGCTGCTTCAGAAGGTTTGGACCAACTGCAAGTATGGACTGAAAATGGACAGCTAAAGTTTAATGCTACCAAATGCAAAATATCACAATTGGAGAACAGAAATCCAGGTGTAGTTTATAGATTAGGGGAAGAAGAATTAAAGGCTGTCCAGGATGAGAAATAATTGGGAATCTGATACTGAAAGACAGGAAGTTCAACATGCATTATAAACAGGCAGCATGAGGGGCACATGGTGTTCTTATGATTTTTCATTATTTTCAAAGTACTGTAGTTAGTGAAGGAGGTCATTATTCCTCTCTATAAGATGGAGTGACAATACTTGGCATATTATATGTACGGTATTCAGATCTGAAGGTTGCATCTAAAAAAATATATATAGAAGAGATGGTGCAAAGAAGAGTGACTAGATATTGGTGAAGAGCAGAGATAGTCCAAGGATTTCTGGCTCAAGCAGTTAAGGGGTAAGGCAGAAAACATTAAGCTTTAATCATCATGTAGCATTAAAAATATCCACTTTATTTTGATCATAGCCCCTACCTAGGCCTGTTCCTGGTGAAGAGCACTAGTATTTTTACTATGAGGAATGGCTTAGGTGTGGGCTTTAGAGCTTAGCAATTAAATGCCTCTGGAGGGATTTGGCTTAAGTATAAAGTCCTTGGGGAAGGAATAAGTAAAATGAATGAGATGGAATATTCTCACTTATGAGTGAGACATTGTGCTGTAAATTTTGGAATAAGTAGCCTGCAATGGTAACCAAAGTAGAGAGAGGAGAGATTGGCAAAATTATTCAAAGAAAAAACAGAGGCACTTTTTTAGGGTTGTTTTTTTTTTTTTTTTTTTTTTTTTTGGCAGGTGCAGAATATGTTTGATTCCTTGCATTAATATGCCATTTTTAAACGTTTTTGGTCGCTTGAAACGTCTTGAACGAATTCTGTTAAGATTTTTAAAACAAAAATAACAACTAAAGCTATATATAACATTCCATTTTCATTTATATTGTAGTATTATTTACCAACTATAAAAAAATTCGGTAGGAAATATCGAATTTCGACTGCGCTAAAGCTCTTCTAAAACGTTATAGTAAAACATAACGGCCAGGTCGGTTCTTATTTTATTTTTGAATAACCACTAAGAATTTTACGTTATTTTATTTTTATAATGCACAACATTTTTGACAAATAAAATATATAAGTATTATTAGAGTATGAAACATTCGAAAAATGGCCGGGGATAAAAGTTTAAAGTGAACCCCAGGACTTTCAAAGAAGCACTTCCCAGTAGTTTTACAGGATCCTTTCCGACCTGCAACCTTAAATCCAACATCAGAAATCGCAAAAACAAATAAAATTACGCATATAATTGATAAGTTGGCTGATTTAGAATGCACAAAATCAAATGATTGCTAGGCACTTCCAGGACAATGAACACAGCCACGTCAAAGTTTCTCTTGGTTGGGTATAATCGAAAATTGCCAAACAAGGTTAGATTCGGACAAAAATCAAACACCTATGATAGGCGAGGTATGATCGGGGCACGAATCAAAACTGTAGCCCGCAATATGGGTGGGGAGGAAATGGCCGCAAACGAATAAGCGAGGCCGTGAACCGAAAAGTGTTCTACATTTAACCTTGACGTAAACAAATACACGTGTTTGACGAAAGCTATCATTGGTTAGTTGCCGAAGGGGCAATGCGTGGGCCTATACCTGCGTTAAAGAACAGGTTTCAGTTGAATTTCAAATTCATTTCTATCTGTTTCAAGGTTTCAATAAGGAAAATATGTATAAATTAAACGGCACTGGTCATCTTCTCCCATAAAAAAAAAAAAAAAAAAAAAAGGTAGATGTGTGACCATATATACATGTATTTTCAATGTAAACCAAGGGGAAATCAAAAAAATTCTCCATGTGGAAGTTTATGGACATTAATTATTCATTATATTATAATTCATACTTTATTATTATTCTCGATAAATGTTTGACAATTCAACTTAACCGCCCCCCCGTCCCCCAGATTGAAACTCAGACACCACTTGAGCATCTTAAGTTTCAATCTGGGAGAACGGTCAATGACCTTAAATTCTTAAAAAAAACCTAAAAAAAACCGAAAAACTATTATTAGTAGTAGCAGCAGCTTTCTACTCATTTATTTTCGCTCGATATTTTTTAATTGGGTTCAGAAAATCATAATTAATAGGCCTACCGGTCTCAATTCAGTAAAAAAAGTTATTTATAAAAATTAAATTTTTATAATTTTTTTATTTTTTTTTAATGAAAATCCCAAACACGAAAGATATTAGAACCTATAGTACTTAGTACCGTGCTTGGGTTGGTGGTTGAGAAGATGAAAGAAGATATTTGTTGATATTAGACTTTAACTTCTGTAGACTGTAATTTTCAGGAAATACGTGTGAAGGAAGGTTGTTCCAGAAAATGGCAGTTGAATGAATAAACGAGGAAGATAAAAAGTTGGTTCTGTGAGTTTGAAGTTGCACAGTAAATTTATGTTGGCTGGCGGGGGCACATGTTCGGACTGTTTTGAAAGAGAGAGCGGGAATTAAAGAAGCCAGTTCAGAAGAACAGTGCCCATGGAACTGTAGAAAAGACATGCAGCAGAAACAGTACGCCTATGAAAC